>NC_057795.1:213055512-213352018 GCF_018294505.1 Triticum aestivum | reverse complement strand
TAGTTAACGGTGATTAGCACTAAGCTAATCACCTGACGGGCCGGCCCCACCTGGCAGGGCTCAGGCGACGGGGCTCGTCGCCGGCGACCTCTGGACGCGGCGGAGTCCGCGCCACAGGCCACGGGGACGGCGTCTAAGAGCACCGGGGCGTAGCCCGGGCTCTCGCGCATCTGGTGGGACAGGTGGGAGGAGCGGGGACGGCCGGAGCTCGCCGGAGCAAAGCTCGCGGCGGCGGCCGGAGTTCGGGCGCGAGCGGGATCGGGCTGCGGGGCACGGGGAGGCCACCTGAGGGGCCCGGCGGCACCCTCGTGGCACCAGGAACGCGAAGGGAGGCTTGGTTTGGGCGGAGGCGGGCCGAGACGGCGGCGGCGACATGGACGGCGGCGAGAGGCTTCGGCCGTAGTGGGGAACGGTGCTACGGCGTGGATACGAGAGGGAGAAGAAAGGGGAACGGCGGTGGAGCTCACCGCGATCACGCAGAGCAGCACAGCGGGGTCGGGGGCGACCTGGTGACGGCGAATCGACGGCGGCGGACGGCGGAGCCCGAGGAGGAAGACGATGGCGATAGCGGCGATGGAGGCCGTCCGGAGGTGCGTGGCTCGACGAGGAGCTTCAGGGCGAGGGGGCGGAGCTTCCGCGTGTGTCGGGAAGGAGAGGGGAGGTCGGTGGCGATGGCTATGGCGAACGGCGGCGGCGGTGGTTCTCGGGTGAGAGAGAGAGAGCAGGGGGAGAGGAGGAGGGCGAGGGAGAGGGAGTGAGAGCGGTGCGGGGCAGCGCGTGGCGACGTTCCGGACGTCCAGGCGTCGAGGGGGAGGACAGGCAGGCAGGTGCCGTGGCGGCACGGCGATGCGCACGCGCCGGCCACACGCCCCTGGCCTCCTGGCGGGAGGTGGAGGACGACTGGCGTCGGCCAGTCAGCTGGGCCGAGCTACTGGGCCGATCGGGTTAGTGGCCCAGGTAATTCTCTCTCCCCTTTTCTGTTTTCTTTTCTAATTTTCTGACATTTGTTTGATTTAATAAATATATTAAATCATTTAATTTCCTTATGCCAATTTTTGCAGGAGTTAGATATATTATTCCAGAGCTCCTTTATAAATGACATAATTTTTGGACCATATTTCATATTTATAGAAATACATTTCCAATGCAAATATTTATCGAATTAATCCAAATGGCCAAAATAAATGTCCATGAGCTCCTAAAATTATTGTTTTGATTTTTATCTCTGACCAATATTTTTAGAGGGCATCATGAGCATTTTCTTGGACCCTTTTGGAGAAATTTTTATTTGGGTCATTTTCAAAAATGATTCTGAGGGTTCCACCAATCCTCATTTCAAATTTAAATGAAATTTAAATATGATGCACAAATGGCTAACTAGCCAAGGTCATACCAGACTAGGGATGTGACAACTCGCCCCCACTTGAAAAAATCTCGTCCCGAGATTCAGGGGTCGACGGAAAGAAAGCGGGGTACTCCAGTCGAAGACGATCTTCTCGCTCCCAAGTAGCCTCTCTCTCGGAATGATGAGACCACTGAACTTTAAGAAACTTGATGTTCTGACGTCGAGTGACACGCTCTGCTTGATCAAGAATGCGAACCGGGTACTCTCGGTATGTGAGGTTATCTTGGAGATCAAGCGTTTCATGGTCCACTCCGCGGATGGGATCCGAGAAGCAACGCCTGAGTTGAGAGACGTGGAAGACATCATGAACTCGAGAAAGATGTGGGGGTAGTTCCAACTGGTAGGCAACCTCTCCTCGTTTAGCGAGAATACGAAAAGGACCAATGTAACGAGGAGCCAACTTGCCCTTGATACCGAAACAATGGGTACCCTTCAAAGGAGTAACCCGAAGGTAAGCTTGGTCGCCAATTTCATAAGTCACATCCTTATGATGACGATCGTACTGACTTTTCTGACGAGACTGGGCTGTTTTCAAATTCTCACGAATGATGCGAACTTGCTCTTCTGCCTCCTGGATCATATCCGGTCCAAAGAATTGTCTTTCACCGGTTTCTGACCAGTTCAAAGGTGTTCGACATCTTCGTCCATAGAGAACCTCAAAAGGAGCTTTCTTGAGGCTGGATTGGTAGCTATTGTTATAAGCAAACTCGGCGAAAGGAAGACATTTCTCCCAATCCATACCGAATGAGATAACGCAAGCTCTGAGCATGTCTTCGAGAATTTGATTGACCCGTTCCACCTGACCACTCGACTGAGGGTGGAAAGCGGTACTGAAGGAAAGATGGGTTCCCATGGCAGTTTGGAAACTCTCCCAGAAATGAGAAGTGAAAAGGCTGCCACGGTCTGAATTGATCTCTAGTGGAACACCATGGAGTGATACTATTCGAGAAATGTATAAGTCAGCAAGCTGACTAGCAGTGATACTCTCTCGAACAGGAAGGAAGTGAGCCACTTTGGAGAGACGATCAATGACTACGAAGATAGCATTATTCCCTCTCTTGGTCCTGGGAAAACCGGTGATGAAGTCCATACCAACTTTATCCCATTTCCATTCAGGAATAGCTAAAGGCTGAAGGGTGCCAGCGGGTCTTTGATGCTCTGCCTTAACGCGACGACAAACGTCACATTTAGCAATGAACTCAGCGATTTCTCTCTTCATCCTAGTCCACCAGAACCTCTGGCGTAGGTCCTGATACATCTTAGTACTACCGGGATGAATCGTGAGAGGAGATTCATGCGCCTCCTTAAGGATCAATTGTCGCAGATGTTGATTCTTGGGAACCACCAAGCGATTCTCAAAGAAAACAACACCACGATCATCCATAGAGAAACATCCACCAACTCCCTTCTTAATGTTTCTCTTGATCCGAGAAATTCCTGTGTCTTCCTTTTGAGCAGCGATAATCCGATTTTCAAGATCAGGTTTCGCCACCAGGGTAGAAAGGAATCCGCGAGGAGCTATGTGAAGATTAAGCTTACAGAATTCCTCATGGAGAAGTGGTTGGCCTTGCTGCAACATGAGATTGTTGCAATAGGATTTACGGCTTAGAGCATCAGCCATGACATTGGCTTTGCCTGGGGTGTAGGTAATCCCTAGATCATAATCTGTAATCAACTCCAACCAACGTCTTTGCCTAAGGTTCAAATCTGGTTGGGTGAAGATATACTTGAGACTCTGGTGATCGGTGTAGATCTCACAACGTTTACCAAGGAGGTAATGTCGCCAGGTCTTGAGTGCATAGACTACGGCTGCAAGCTCTAGATCATGTGTAGGATAATTCTCCTCATGTGGATGCAACTGTCGAGATGCATAGGCAATCACATGACGATCCTGCATAAGAATGCAACCTAGTCCCTGTCGTGAGGTGTCGCAGTAGATAATAAAGTCTTTAGTGAAATCCGGTGGCACAAGTATGGGAGCAGAAGTCAGGCGTCTTTTCAGTTCCTGAAAACTGTACTCACACTGTGGGGACCACTCGAACTTTTTATCTTTCTTGAGAAGTTCCGTGAGGGGTTTGGCTACTTTGGAGAAGTTTTCAACAAAGCGGCGACAATAGCTGGCTAGACCAAGGAAGCTCCTAACTTGTTTCACGGTCTCAGGTGGAGTCCAATCGAGAATGGCTTGAACTCTCTCGGGATTGACAGCAATGCCCTTACCAGAGATTACGTGGCCTAGGTAGGTCACTTCTGGCAACCAAAATTCACACTTGGAGAACTTGGCATAAAGGCGGTGTTCTCTGAGTTTTTCTAAAACAAGTCTAAGATGTTCGGCATGCTCTTCCTCGTTCTTCGAATAAATAAGAATGTCATCGAGGTAAACCACGACGAACTTATCTAAGTACTCCATGAAGATCGAGTTCATCAAGCGGGAGAATGTGGCTGGGGCGTTGGTTAGGCCGAAGGACATGACGGTGTACTCGTACTGACCATAACGAGTGACAAAAGCTGTCTTGGGAATGTCCCCGTTTCTGATCTTGATTTGATGGTAGCCTAACCTTAAATCCATCTTAGAGAAGACTGAGGATCCAGCGAGCTGATCATACAGGTCGTTGATCCTGGGAAGCGGATACTTGTTCTTTATCGTGACCAAATTAACGGGACGATAATCTACAACCATCCGGTCCGTACCGTCTTTCTTCTTGACGAAGAGGACGGGGCAAGCCCAAGGAGAAGAACTAGGACGGATGAAACCCTTTTGCAAGGACTCATCGAGTTGTTTCTTAAGCCCGGCTAGTTCTAGGGGTGCCATCTTGTGAGGTCTCCGGGAGATTGGAGCTGTTCCTGGGATAAGATCTATGACGAACTCTACCTCTCTGTCAGGTGGAACACCTGGTAGTTCCTCTGGAAAGACATCCGGAAAGTCATGGACTACCGGGATATCTTCAAGGTCTGGAAGAGGGCTGGCATTAAGAGAATAGAGCTGACGCTTTGCAACTCTAGTGGGGACGGTGACTAACTTGCCAGACGGGTGTGTAAGCTGAACAGATCTTGTGTAGCAATCAATCTTGGCATGATGAGCTGTCATCCAGTCCATACCCAAGATGATGTTAATATCTGAGGACTTGAGGGCTACAAGTGATGCCAGGAATACAAGTCTATCAACAAGGATTTCGTTACCATGGCTTACACTAGAGGTTTGCCATTTGGATCCAGGAGTTTGGATGACTAGCGAAGTTGGCATATCACAAAATGACAGATTGTGCAGGTTAGCATAGCTTTCAGAAATGAAGGAGTGAGATGCTCCAGTATCGAATAGAACTGATGCTGGGTGACAATTGACGAGGAGTGTGCCAAGAACAACATCTGGATCATCATGAGCGTCTTTAGCTGAGACGTGATGCACACGTCCACGTTCAGTGGGGCCTGACTTGTCACTGATCATCTTGCGTGATGGCTTAACACAGCCAACAGTCTTCTCGGGCTGAGGTGGAGCATAACTAGTTTGAGAGCAATCACGTGCATAGTGTCCTGGCTTCCCGCATGTGAAGCAATTCCCTGAGGTTGGACGGGGACCCGCACTAACAAGCGGTCTACCAGTAGGCCTGGGTGGAACATATGACTGAGCTAGGGAAGACACCACATGAGATGACCTCGGTGTAAAACCGGAAGGAAGAGCGGAGTTTGGAACCCAAATCCGGCGTTTCTGGGAACTAGAACCGGAGGAAGATCCCAAATCACGGGTGTGCTTACGAGACTCCTCGTAAGTGAGTTGAGCTGTCTCTGCATTGATGGCTTTGTTCACAAGAGCTTGGAATGTATCGCAATGATGCAGGTGAAGATCACGACGCAACTTGGGGTTGAGACCCTTCCGGAACCTAGCCTGCTTCTTAGCATCCGTGGACACTTCTTCTGTGGCATAGCGAGCGAGGTTCTCGAACTCTCAGCTATAAGCATCAACAGCCATCTTACTCTGGGTGAAACTGCAGAACTCTTCTCTCTTGCGATCAAGGAGGGCCTGAGGAATGTGATGCTCGCGAAAAGCCTCAGTGAAATCCTTCCAGGTAGGAATCTGGCCGGCTGGAAGCAAAGTCTCATAGTTCTTGCACCAAAGACTAGCAGGACCTTCCAGGTGGTATGTGGCATAAGTGACCTTGTCATCTTCAGCTACGCTCGCGGAACGCAGCTTATGGGTGATGCTACGGAGCCAGTCATCTACATCGAGTGGCTCGATGGAATGATGAAAGGTAGGTGGGTGCAAACGAATGAAGTCATGAATGGTAGCAGGCCCTTTGAACTGATGTGCGGTGTTCTCCTCGATACGTGCCAACAAGCGGTTGGACTCACGCTTGTTCCTCTCCATTTCTAACATGAACTCTGTCAACGAAGGCTGGTCGGGAGGATCCTCATCCCTACCATCTCCGTGGTTCTGGCTACGAACAATAGAACTTGATGACATCCTGAGAAACGAAAACCAGGGACGGAATCAGCATCAACTATAGACTGTAGAATGTAGGACAAGGAATTAGTATCACTCGAACTCCTAGGGAAATTTCGGCAGCATAACGACAGTAAAATGCTCAGAATGAGACATCCTACTAAAAATGGGGTGGTAACATACTCATCAGTATTACTCAAGGTTCTGAGATCATACTAAGCAGACTACACCGGAAATACTCAAAGCTGGGATATGACTCTGGTCAACCAATCCTATGGAACTACGGAGTAGTAACACGTGACCCTGATAGACGGAAGAGAAACCTAGTTCCTTAACCCCGTCGGAAAGATAGGACGACTCAGATCAGAAGGTCATGAGGTAAAGGAGTAAAAGAGCCTTACGTTCCTTCCCACAATCAATTTCCTTACATAACTAAAGAATTTCTAGACTCAACTTCGACCAGTATGGCTTGGTAAACCTACAGGCAGTCAGGCTCTGATACCAAAGCTGTCAGGACCCTGACTCGATGCCACATCGATCTAGCATGTAACACCTCATATCGCTTTGCGGCCTCACGCACGGTATCCCCACGGGTGTCGCCTTACCTTTGCCCGGGACCGTTTGCGCATTTTGGCACACGTATATGATGGTGTCGCTAGCATCCATATGATAAAGAGCCCGGGCTGACATGGCTAGTCGTAAACCCAAAGTGGCGCTAACTTACAGGGACAGGCATTCATGACCCAGCATCGAACGTGTCGGTCATTAGCGAGTGAATCCAGGCTGTAGCACTGGGCTAACAGGACTCCGGTGAACCGGGCTGTAGCGGGCTAGCAGGACTCCGGTATTCATCGCGTGACATTTCCCCGAAGGGACAGACACAGGATCGAAGAAGGACACATGCCGGCCTGCCTAAGTGTTCCGGAGCAGCAGCAAGCTACCAGGGCTCAGTGGAAGCACTAGGAGACATTTCCCGGTAAGAGAGGCTACTAAGAATAAACAACTAGATAGTCAGATCCCACACATAGCAATACACATTACACGTACGCATAACATGCAAGTATGTGCTGTACAACATGGCATCACAGCATAACTCAACAACTCATATAGATAAAGGCTCAGAAGAGCCGTCATAGCAATTATTGCAAACAGGGGTCACAAGACCCATCATACAGAGCATACAAGCAACAAGCGGAAGCATTACATGTCTGGGTACAGACATCTACAAATGAAAAAGGCTGAAGAGCCTGACTATCTACAACATCCGATCAAGATCGTAGCTGAGGTACTAGCTACTAGTCGAAGTCCACGAGAACACTAGTAAGACCGAAGTCTTCGCTGCAAAAACATAAATAAAGCAACATGAGTACAAAGGTACTCAGCAAGACTTACATCAGATCCTATCATACATGCATTTGTATCAAGAGGGTAATGTGGGGTTTGGTTGCAGCAAGCCAGCTTTGACTCTGTGGCTATCCTGTTCTACGACTACTAGAAACTCTTGAGGTGAAACAACGTACACGAGTCCACTAATCACCATACAATACCCTACTATGGATTCATCCCCGTCTCCCTACGAGAAGGCCATCCATAGCACTCACACATGTCTTGAGCATTTTAGGGTATCCACTTCAAGTTGTCTATGTACCATGTAAGCATCCAAGAAGTCCATAACCGTGGACCCGGCTATTCGAATAGACCATGTTAACCCTGCAGGGGTGTACTTCTTCACACACGCTCTCGCCACTTACCGCCATGTACACGTCATGTATCTCGGCAACCTTCAAGCGGAAGCCTGGCGAGGGTGTCGGCCACGACCTGACTAACCACACAAGACTCTAGTCCAGGTTTATCGCCTATTCGGGTTTCACCCGCAAGGAGATCCGGCCGGGGTGTCGCTCACGGCCCCAAACGATGTGAGCAGGGTTCCCGAGCCCACCAACCGGGTGCCACTCGGTACACCGTGCCACGTGTGCCTAGTCTGTCCCAAGCCCACCCTGCCGGGTGCCACTTGGTAGAAAAATAGCACTACCTACAAACACCAGAAACTAGTTGCGACTCCTGGACAGAGACCAAGTTGGTTAATAAGTCGAGAGGGCTTGGAGCGCCCGGATCCCAATGTGTGGTAGTATCTGGTCATTGGACAACATACACGGAACTCATGGCTTAAGGACGGTTCCAGTGAGACAACCCACCATGTACTCCTACATGGCCTCTCACCGCTACCTTTACCAAATCGTGTTCACACACTTCACTCTCAGCATCAAAACATATCGTAACACTCCAATTCATTCCCAATGAACCAGACCTGACACAACTCTAAGCCTGGTAAATCAACAAGGGAGGCACTGCTTCATAGACAGGTACTCTGGAACGTCTCCGGAGCAGGACCTATCGAGAAGAAACGGTGCCGGCAATCAATACACAATCATATGCAACAATATGATGCATGAACATGGCATGCAGATGTGATGCTGTTTGAGCTAATGCATCTAGTAAACATTTGGTTTGAAGTCCATTTGAACCAAAGGTTCAAATGCATTTCTAAATTAGGTCTCTTATATATGCCCTAATGTGTTTTCCCATATTCAGCATGTATAAGTTGGTTTTTCATGCATGAAACTAGTACAGATGGAAAGGTTGCATTTTTCTGATAATTTTTCATATATAAATTATTTTAATCTGAGCTACGGTTGAATTTCTATGAATTTTTGAAGTTTAAATCATTTTCTGGATTTTCTGAATTATTTCAATTCCAGAAATATATAATTGCGTCAGCATGACGTCATCACGACGTCAGCGGTCAACTGGGCTGGTCCGGGTCAAACCTGACGTGTGGGACCCACACGTCAGTGACAGGGGGGTTAACAGGGGTTTATTTAGTTTAATTAAAAGGTTAGGGGTGGGTCGGGCCCACTGGTCAGCGTCAGGGGGGGTTAGTTAACGGTGATTAGCACTAAGCTAATCACCTGACGGGCCGGCCCCACCTGGCAGGGCTCAGGCGACGGGGCTCGTCGCCGGCGACCTCTGGACGCGGCGGAGTCCGCGCCACAGGCCACGGGGACGGCGTCTGAGAGCACCGGGGCGTAGCCCGGGCTCTCGCGCATCTGGTGGGACAGGTGGGAGGAGCGGGGACGGCCGGAGCTCGCCGGAGCAAAGCTCGCGGTGGCGGCCGGAGTTCGGGCGCGAGCGGGATCGGGCTGCGGGGCACGGGGAGGCCACCTGAGGGGCCCGGGGGCACCCTCGTGGCACCAGGAACGCGAAGGGAGGCTTGGTTTGGGCGGAGGCGGGCCGAGACGGTGGCGGCGACATGGACGGCGGTGAGAGGCTTCGGCCGTGGTGGGGAACGGTGCTACGGCGTGGATACGAGGGGGAGAAGAAAGGGGAACAGCAGCGGAGCTCACCGCGATCACGCAGAGCAGCACAGCGGGGTCGGGGGCGACCTGGTGACGGCGAATCGACGGCGGCGGACGGCGGAGCCCGAGGAGGAAGACGATGGCGATAGCGGCGATGGAGGCCGTCCAGAGGTGCGTCACTCGACGAGGAGCTTCAGGGCGAGGGGGCGGAGCTTCCGCGTGTGTCGGGAAGGCGAGGGGAAGTCGGTGGCGATGGCTATGGCGAACGGCGGCGGCGGTGGTTCTCGGGTGAGAGAGAGAGAGCAGGGGGAGAGGAGGAGGGCGAGGGAGAGGGAGTGAGAGCGGTGCGGGGCAGCGCGTGGCGACGTTCCGGATGTCCAGGCGTCGAGGGGGAGGACAGGCAGGCAGGTGCCGTGGCGGCACGGCGATGCGCACGCGCCGGCCACACGCCCCTGGCCTCCTGGCGGGAGGTGGAGGACGACTGGCGTCAGCCAGTCAGCTGGGCCGAGCTACTGGGCCGATCGGGTTAGTGGCCCAGGTAAGTCTCTCTCCCCTTTTCTGTTTTCTTTTCTAATTTTCTGACATTTGTTTGATTTAATAAATATATTAAATCATTTAATTTCCTTATGCCAATTTTTGCAGGAGTTAGATATATTATTCCAGAGCTCCTTTATAAATGACATAATTTTTGGACCATATTTCATATTTATAGAAATACATTTCCAATGCAAATATTTATCGAATTAATCCAAATGGCCAAAATAAATGTCCATGAGCTCCTAAAATTATTGTTTTGATTTTTATCTCTGACCAATATTTTTAGAGGGCATCATGAGCATTTTCTTGGACCCTTTTGGAGAAATTTTTATTTGGGTCATTTTCAAAAATGATTCTGAGGGTTCCACCAATCCTCATTTCAAATTTAAATGAAATTTAAATATGATGCACAAATGGCTAACTAGCCTAGGTCATACCAGACTAGGGATGTGACATCCATACCCAGGCTGCCTGAGTTTCAAAGATGACGCCTACCAAACGCCCCCTTTCCCACAGATCCCCATCCCCATCCCTATCCCCCACTCCAAAGCGTCGCAGCCTAAGCCCTGCTACGTTTCCCGTGGAGCTCGAGGAGCGACTGGCCCAAAACAGGTGTATCGCAGTCTCTTCGCCCGATGTTGTCGGGGAAGCTGACGACCATTACTGACCGCAGGCACTCAATCAGCGGGCTAGAGTATGCGGATATGTCGCATATGCCGGTTACAACATTGAGGTCGTCGATAGCGATGGACTGAGGCGGGCTATGTCACAGGTTAAGTGGCCCACCCCCAACCCCTCGGGTTCAACCACCGCCGATCTCATCCATGGGCCCGCCGTTGATCTCCTCTGGCTCGTTGTCAAGAATTTCCCATCCTACATCGCCATCGAGCCCCTTTTGTCATTTCTAAAGGACACATTCTGCGACGCTGGCTTGGGATCCACAACTTCCAAGTCGGACCTCATCGATGGCGACCACGAGGAGGGCACCCTCTCTGGCTCTTCCAAGGGAAAAGATCCCATCTTCTCTTCCAAGGGGAAAGAACCTGTCTGTGACATCAGGGAGGGCACCCTACAGCCATGTTCTTCGAAGGGGAATGAGCCCATCTGCGACAACATGGAGCGCATCCAGGGTCCATGCTCTTCCCACGGGAACGATCCCATCTGTGACAAGTGAGGAAACCCATGATTTGTTTTGCCATGCATCTTCACACGGGGAAACCCATCATTTATTTTGTCGAGTCCCTTTTGTAGTGTTGTGAGAATATGTCCATTTTTAATTGCTATATTTTGTTGTTTGTAGTATGCCTTGTTTATTTCAGTTGTTCACAATGTGATGCCCTATATGTGCAATTATTTACTGTGTAGTACATTTCATCAATCCAGTTTAAACATACCCATAAGAATGCATATATTTGCTTGTTGTTAAGCCTGTTATAGCTAGCATATGCCTCTTTTAATTTTTTTTATTGTTCGGTTGTTTGTAGTTAGCATATGTCCAGTTTCAAATGCTATCTTTGGTTGTTTGTAGTATGCCTTGTTTATTCCAGTTATTCACAATGTGATGTGCTATATGTGCAAGTATGAACTGTGCAGTTCAATTTCATCAATACCAGTTTCAATAATACCACTATTAATGACTACATTTGGTTGCTGCATCTTGTAGTTAACACGCCTTTCCATTTTTATTTAACAATAACTAGTGTACTTAGACCGGCACAATACCAGTTTGAATGACTATGTTTGCTTCTTGTTAAATGTTAGGCATGTTGCAGTTAACACACGTTTCCACATGTTTTGCTTTACTAGCGTGCTTAAACCTGCACACTGAATCTATGTTTTGGAGATTATTTTGTCTGCCATGGATAATTTTGGTTGATGTTTAGCCTGTTGTTCTTAACATGCCTCTCTATGTACCTACACAGGACAGTTTTGGGAACGACTGCTATTTTTCATTGAGGTTAGTTTCATCCCATGGCTTATATATACTCGCTGTTCAAGATATCGGTAGCTAGTACCATATAGGCTGGGGGCTGATAAGGGACTAATCGGTGAATCGGACTTTTAACTGAATAATCTGTAACCCATTTATTGTAACTAGGTCCATATGTAATATATCCGAGGCCACATAGTAACATGCACTATACTTAATGTCTAAATATGCAATCCTAGGCTACATAGCAACAAGGAAGAGTGTTACCTTAATGTTCTGATGATGCACAATACTGAACTTAGCTAGAGGTTAGAGTTAGTTTCTAGCTCATGACTAACCCTGGACTAACTTGGATGACAGGCTTAGATTGACAATAAATGCATGGCAATTAAACTATTTGTTTACACTATATGCAAGACAACAGCGAACTGCGGTACTAAGAACTCTGCAGCCTTCTTTTTACTGCCCATAATGAGTTGTGTTAGATGACAATGTCTGAATCTTTTTCCTTTGCAGTGGTTCCCAAAGCAGTTTACTCAAGATTACCTCTCAAACTACATGATTCGTGGGCATGCAAAGGTTAAAGTATTTCTACCAAAACACAATGATTATCTATATGTTTTCATGAAGACTGTGAAGGATGGGAGGCCGACCATCACAAGGGGTTGGAGTTGTGCGTGCCTTCTGCATGGAGGAGGGCACAATATGGGCATTCCACTTCACCTTGTTCAGCAACCTGAATGTATTCCGCCTCTTTCTTTACCGTCTTTAATAGTACAAGTATACAACTGTGGCTCATCATTCTTTATTTGGTTCTTATGTAATTCTTGAGCATATGTACCTATTAATCGAATAATGCATTGGTTGTATGAACCTGATGGGTATGAATAAAGCTAGAGCATACATTCAAATTCAAATCTGGTACAATTTGAAATAGCATCAATTAAATTACGGGGAAATTACGCTCTCCATGTCGTTATGGCACACACGGTTGGTAAAACACAAACGTTTGCGATATACACCACAATCTGACATGGTTCATAGAGAGGAAACGTGTGCAAGCATGCACACAGTTGTCGTTTGCAAAGCGTGTGCGATGTCAGACAATATCACATACAATGCGGGCAAACTAAACGTTTCTGATAGTTACATTACCATACACGATTCGCAACCATGAACTGTTTCTGATGAAGTATGCATCATAAACATTGCACCACAGAATAGCGTGTGCGATAGTTGTCGTGTACGACGATGTTATGATGGTCCGACGTTTCATAATCCTGTCCGACACTCGTACGATGATTAGCTAATCTTCTTAATTAGTTATCGTATACGGTTTGGGAAAGTGAATGTGTGTGATTGTATGCTTATCATCCACGTTCTATGATAGCGAACTATTTGTGATGGGAAGCGCATCGTAAACGTAGCACCACAGAATACGGATTGTGATGACAATGCAAGCACAAACGAGTAGGAGTACTGTATATGCATCTTGGCTCCCTATCCCTGATGATTTCTGGATCATGTGGGAAGGACCCCCCTATCGCCCACACTCACTTGGCGACGGTTGCAAATGACGTCACGAAAAGGGGTTAAAAACCATTTGTAGAGCGTCGACGCGTACCAGTGATTACAAAGCTCCCCATGTAGCTAGCTCCATCGGCTTATCGAATAGTCGAACAACACCTAAATTTTTACTATTAGAGGAAAAAAGGTTCTATAGATACTGGCTAACGAACCGACCTCTTGGTTGGAAAGGGAAATAAATATGCTAGCCTGGCCGGTCTCTTGGTTGAAAAAGGACAGAAAGTGGGGGTGTTGGGTCGACAATGCAACCGAGAATGAGCACGTCTAGATTTCTTGTGGTCACATAGGAAGGGTCACTCATGAGAACAAAAAATGCACAAATCCGGACATGCTTTGCATGTTTGCCGCACTCGGCAGCACCTCTGCCTGACAACTTTATGCCTCGGTGGATGTAAAACATGCTTGTGCCTCCCCTGTCCCTATGCCCTTACTGCTGCTATTAATCTAACATCACAGGTAAAATGAAACAATGCCACTGTAATGTGATGTCATTGTTAAGTAATGTTGATGTCAATCTATTGCCATTGATAAAATGAATCAATGCCACCACTTTTCTATGAAATGCTTCTGTCTTGCTTTATTTCTCATAAAGAGTGTTTTGGGCTGTTACACTAAACTCTGACACCGGTAACATAGCTGCATCTCCGTTGAACTGCACAAAGTTTAATTGCATAACGGTTGACACGGCGATGTGTTTCTCCTTTCCGATTACCCTTTGTTAGAACGATCATTCCAGTTAACCGTGCACATATGTACTGATCAAGTGCTACTCCCAATTTGTCATCACAGAGTAATAATGCAATTGTTATGCATGTTAATGTAAGCCCCCATTAATCTAGTGCTAGTGTTGATTTGATGTGATGGCCTTTGTTAGTTAATGGCACTTTTTCATACTGTCACTGTAATGCCATTGATAACATATGAGATGTTGTTGTTAATCACATACCACTACAAACAAATAACTATGCTTAAATAACCCTGCATATTGGTGCAAACATGGTTGTCTATCTCCATATGGCGTCTATTTGTGCAAACGGAAGCACTGAAGGAAATATGCCCTAGAGGCAATAATAAAATTATTATTTATATTTCCTTATATCATGATAAATGCTTATTATTCATGCTAGAATTGTATTAACCAGAAACTTAGTACATGTGTGAATAATAGAAGAAACATATTGTCCCTAGTATGCCTCTACTTGACTAGCTCGTTTATCAAGGATGGTTATGTTTCCTAACCATAGACATGTGTTGCCATTTCATGAACATGATCACATCATTAGGAGAATGATGTGATGGGCATGACCCATCCATTAGCTTAGCATTATGATCATTACAGTTTCATTTCTACTGCTTTCCTCAGACTATGAGATTATGCAACTCCCGAAGACTGGAGGAACACTTTGTGTGCTACCAAACGTCACAATGTAAAAGGGTGATTATAAAGGTCCTCTACAGGTGTCTTCGAAGGTGTTTATTGGGTTGGCATAGATCAAGATTAGGATTGGTCACTCTGTGATTCGGAGAGGTATCTCTGGGCCCTCTCAGCAATGCTCATCATTATTAGCCTTGCAAGCAATGTGACAACTGACTTAGTTGCGGAATGAAGTATTACGGAGCGAGTAAAGAGACTTGCCAGTAATGAGATTGAACTAGGTATGATGATACTGTCGATCGAATCTCGGGCAAGTAACATACTGATGACAAAAGGAACAACGTATGCTGTTATGTGGATTGACTGATAAAGATCTTCATAGAATATGTAGGAGACAATATGATCATCCAGGTTCCGATATTGTTTATTGATCGGAGATGTGTCTCGATCATGTCTACATAGTTCTCGAACCCATAGGGTCCGCACGCTTAACGTTCGATGACGATTTGTATTATGAGTTATGTGTTTTGATGACCGAAGTTTGTTCGGAGTCCCGGATGAGATCATGGATGTGACGAGGAGTCTCAAAATGGTCGAGACGAAAGATCGATGTATTGGAAGGCTATATTCGGACATAGGAAAGGTTCCAAATGTACGGTATTTTTCGGAATACCGGGGAGTTACGGGAATTCACCGGGAGAATTAATGGGCCTTATTGGGCCATACGGGAAAAGGAGGAGGCAAGCCAAGGGGAGGTGCCCCCCATGGGTCCGAATTGAACTAGGGCAAGGGGGCGGCACCCCCCTTGCCCTTTCCTACTCCCTCTCTCTTTCCTTCTCTCCTACTCCTAAAAGGGAAAGGATTCATGCTAGGACTTGGAAGTCCTAGTAGGACTCCATACACTTGGCGCGCCTCTAGGGGGGCGGACTCTCTCCCTCCCTCCTTTATATACGGGGGCAGGGGGCACCCTAAAGACACACAAGTTTCTCTTAACCGTGTGTGGTGCCCCCCTCCACAGTTACACACCTCGATCATACCATCGTAGTGCTAAGGCGAACCCCTGCGCTGGTAACATCATCATCGTCGCTACGCCGTCGTGGTGACGGACCTCACCCTCATCCTCAACTGTATCAAGAGCACGAAGGACTTCATTGAGCTGAACGTGTGCTGAACGCGGAGGTGTCATACATTTGGTACTTGATCGGTTGGATCGCAAAGAAATTCGACTACATCAACCGTGTTATTGAAACGCTTCCGCTTTTGGTTACGAGGGTACGTGGATACACTCTCCCCTCTCATTGCTATGCATCACCTAGATAGATCTTGCATGATCATAGGAAGTTTTTGAAACTACTGCGTTCCCCAAGAGTGGCATTCGAGCCAGGTCTATGTGTAGATGTTATATACACGAGTAGAACACAAAAGAGTTGTGGGCGAGTTGAACACAAAAGATTCAGAGATATTGTTGGACGAAGCGGCCCGAGCCGACATTACATGACCGCATTCATGAGACTGGTTCTACCAACGTGCTTATGCAGAAAGGTGGCTTGCGGGTGTCTGTTTCTCCAACTTTAGGTGAATCGAGTGTGGCTACGCCCGGTCCTTGTTGAACGCCAAAACATCACACTTGATGAAAAATCGTTGTGGTTTTGATGCGTTGGTAAGAACGGTTCTTGCTAGAAGCCTGTAGCAGCCACATAAAACTTGCAACAACAAAGTAGAGGACGTCTAACTTGTTTTTGCAGGGCTTGTTGTGATGTGATATGGTCAAGGCATGATGTGATATAAATTGTTGTATGAGATGATCATGTTTTGTAACAAAGTGTGACGCCCCGAGAGCGATGCACCAGTTGCCCTCCATTTTTTTTAGTTGTTGTCGTATTTTTTTGTGTTTGTTGCATTATCATAATTGTTTTGCATATTTCATTCCTATATGTTTGTTTCCATGTTCATGTTGAGTGCTTGTCATATTTTGCTTTTTGCATCATGTTCTTCATCGGTTATATTGTATGGCCATTCCTATCTCTTGTCATATTGCTTTTGGTCATTCATGTTGTTGCCATGAACATCATGTGCATTGCACTCATCCTTATATTACATGTTACTTTCATGTTGTGTGTGCATCAACCCTTACTATATCTCTCCCAAGCCATGCCCATGTATCATCACCTCTCCCTTCCTTCTTCCTTATGTTTTTGCAAGTGACATATTTGCCTCCTCCATTAATGTTCGTTTATTTCCTGATGATCTTTCTCTATGCCTTATACCTCTCTGTCAAATATCATCCATTTTGGAGTTGTTTTGGTCGGGTTCAAAAATGACTCAAGTTGGAATTTAATTCAAACTTGAATTATTTTTCTATCTATAAAATTTCCAAGCCAATTTATTAAAATGGTGCATAATTCAAGCATTCTTGAGATATTTGTATTCCAGCCTACTCCTTCTCCAAAGTCCCTGTGATTTTTTCACTTTGTTTTCTGCCTCAAGAAATTCGAGAAACAAATATTGGAGAAGGGAGAGAGAGCAGCAGCAACCTAGCTTCTAGTAGCAGCAGCAGTAGCCCGGCACAGTAGAGAGCAGCCTAGCAGCAGCCCACTTAGCCCCTCCAGATCCCTTTCTCACTCACAAACCCACCTACCCTCTCTCTCACCTGTCCTACGTGGCTACGCGGGACCCAAACGTCAGCAGATGAAGATGTAGCTTTCACCTGCCTTTTTCTTCTACCTCGCTCCCTCTCTTTGCACGCACGCCATGGACACAGGGGCACCATGGCGCCCGCGCCCCTATATAGCCTAGTCTTCCGCCCTAGAGTTCCTTCCCTCCCCTTTTTCCTCCTCTGTCGCCGCCAGCAGGTAGTTCCTCCCCTCGCGCCCGCTGCCTGACCACCCAATCTCCATGACCGAGACGTGCGAGAGCTCGTCTTCGCCGTAGGAGCTACCACCGACCACCTGCTTCCTCAATGGTGCCGCATGATGTCAAGACGTCACACCAATATCCTGTTCTTCCCCTGCAACACGGACGCCAAGCCGGAGGCCCTCTTCTCGTCGTCGGCCTCTCCTTCTTCTTCCTCGGGTCAACCTTGTCGCCGGCTAATTCGTCACCCCCTTGTGTCCCTGAGCTCGAACAACTCCGACAAGCCCCTCTATGTGAGCAGCCGCATCTCCCCACAAGTTTTCCCCGTTCGTTTGCGCCATGTTTTGTCCGTCTCCTTCGATCCTGTTAGAAGGGAGAGAGGGATTTGGTGGAATAGTGTGTTGTATTGCTTGAGCCTCGTGGGCATATATATATAGGACTACAATGATCTACTTGGAGTACAAGATAAGCCAGAACAAATCCTAGTCTATCTCGTCTTTCCTAATAATCAATATACTCAACATCCCCCTGCAGTCACAACGGTAGCGACACAGACGGTGAGACTGTAGAAGAATTCGAAGGCAAGACGACGGACACCCCCCCACAGTCGTAACGGTCGACGTATCACAGAGTCGTGGCTGGAGTGGAAACCGATAAGGTTGCTCAAGCATGCGGTAGCCCTTTGTGCCATTTGTCGATGTAGCCGAGAATATATGTGGTGGAGCTGTGGTCGAGGTAGCCGTGCGAACAATGCCGTGGTCGATGTCGAGTCGGGGTAGCCGGCGTCGCGGCGGGTTTGCCAAGCCCAGGGACGAAGGCACGCACCAGTGTTGCCAGCACCGGGCATGCGTAGACGGACGAAGACGAAGTTGACGATGCGCCGACCAGGCTTGCCAGGCCCGGGGACACGTCATGGATGAAGGCACACAATTGTTACCAGCACCGGGCATGCATAGACGAGGGACCTACACGAGCTGTAGGCCATGTCGGAGAAGTCGGAGAGGCCAGCAGAGAAGAACTCGACAACGATTGCGGTGTCCATCAGCGCGGGGCCGATGTCACCAACGGTGGTCAGAGTAGACGAAGTTGTCGGGGTAGATGACGGCGATGCTGGCGATGACCTGGTGCTTGGACGAAGACGAAGGGGGTGGACAGGCGACGGCGGCGGCTACGAAGGTAGCGGCGGCGGCCAAAGAAGAGCGGCGGCGGCGGCTAGGTTAGGAGTGCGGTGGCGGTGCTCGAAGTAGGCGAAGAAGTCTGACAGTATGACGAAGCCAGCCCGGACGGTGGCGTTCCCGTGCCAAGGGAGACGACGCGGCGCATACCACAAGAAGTCGACGCACGGGGACGGTGAAGTTGACCGTAGGCCGAAGTGCTAGGGCCTGAAGGGGCGACGCAGCAGCAACAGGCGGGTTAGGGTGACGGCGGAATGATCTCGGGGCAGCGGCGAGGACCGCGGGCCGCGACGATACGGCCCGAAGGCGCAACACAACGGCGGTTCGCGAGTCGGTGCAGCCGCGGGGACGGCCTCGGGGCGGCGGCAGGGACCGCGTATTGTGGCACTACAGCCCGAAGGGGCGACACAACGGCGATGCACGAGTCAATGGAGCCGCGAGGAGAACCACGGGGCTACGGCGCTGTGGCCCGATGGGGCGACGCAGCGGCAGCTCGATGCTCGATCGGCAGAGAGGCGCGCGGTACTCGGGACGATCTTCACGGGACCCGCGGAGGTGGGCGTAACCGACGGACCAGGTCAGTCGGGCGGCATAGATGAGGCGGATCGCGACGGCGAGCGGGTGATTGAGTCGATCGTGCGCAAGGTCGGGGACGCCGCTCGGTGGAGGCGGCGTGGCGGCGGAGTCCGAGATGAGGTCAGCGACGACGGATGGCGTGAGACATCATGCAGACGAGCTTGTCAGCAATGGCACCCGGGCTGCCAAAGCAGCGCCAGCGCCCGGGCAGCAAGGCCCGAGCGACCAACTGAGTAGCGACGTCCAAGTTGAGGTAGCCGACGAGCCTGACGTAGCCGTCCCGACACAGCGGATAACGAGGCCGGCGAGGTAGACTGCCGGGCCGCCGTGTAGACGCGATGGAGGCGGGTGACGTGGATCGATGGGCGGGCTGGCGCGCGAGCGACGGCTATGATTGGCCGTCGCAGGACGCGAGGCTGCTGGGTCAGGGGGATGCAGGTGTCCCAGTCGGAGCAACGCGGTGACGGCCGGCGCAGGGCGACGGGCGGACGGGGGCTGGCCCTGACGGGCCGCCTCGCATGCGGGACCACCGGATCGGAGGAGAGGCCGGCTGGTCGCGCCGGGGTCGGAGTAGAGGCGCATGGGGGTCGACGGCGGCGGTGGGCGACACAAACCGATCAAGATTAGATCTGAAAACCAAAAAGAAAAATGACAATCAAAAAGTAGAGGCACATGGGGGTCGGCGGCGGGCGGCGGCGGCTGGCGAGAGAGCGAAAAAACCTGGAGCAAGGGCTCGGGAAAAAGACTCTCTAGGGCAGCCGGCCAACACGGCCGGCGAACGAACCCTAGGTACGGGCGGCGCGGCCCCCAACGGCGGTCATGGAGGCCGGCCACCCCGGGGGCGGCGCGCGGGTGCGAAAGCGGCGGCTGCTAGGGTTTTGATCGTGATTAGGCTGATGCCATGTTAGAAGGGAGAGAGAGATTTGGTGGAATAATTTGTTGTATTGCTTGAGCCTCATGGGCATATATATAGGAGTACAATGATCTACTTGGAGTACAAGACAAGCCAGAACAAATCCTAGTCTATCTCGTCTTTCCTAATAATCAATATACTCAACAGAGCCCAAGCGCTCCTCTATCGAACCTCGTCTTCGGCGAGTGTCTTGACCTCTCCTTGTTTATCGTGCATGTTCAGTAGGGTCGCGTCGTTCCATAGAGTCGATTCCCTCTTTCAGTGCGCCGTTTTGGTCCTTGATTCGTCGGGTCCAAGCTCCACCTTACCGCCACTGTTTCCTCGTCGCCGACGGTGCCCTATCATCGTCTGGAGGTGTGCGAGACACGCGGGAGCGCGATTTTCTTGTTGTGAGTGTTCACGCGCCGCCGCTTCTCGGTTCGTTCACCGGTCAGCAGCTCCGACGAGCTGCTCCTCCGCTCTCTGTGCACAACGCACCTCCTCTGTTTTGCTCTGCTTTGGCAATCGCATTCCCGAGTCGAGCCCGTGCTCATGCTCGAGCACCGCATCTGCACAGGCGCATGGCCGCGCTTGATTGCGAGCCCCTGGCCTTACTTCATCTTGCTGCCGCCATGGCCGAGGCGACCTCGAGCTCGTCCTCGAGTCTTCCCGCGCACCTAAGCCTCTTGCACGACGTCTCCTCGTAGCATACCAACGTCCATCTTCCGCACGCTCGCTTGGTTTTGTAGCTGCAGTTGTGGCTGCATATGCCCGCTAGAGCACGTCGTATGCCTCCTGCCTTGCCGTACTTCATAGCCGCAGCCGTAACCATGTCCAGCGAGGCTTGGCCTCACGCATGCCCAGTAATCCACACACACCCGCGCATACTCCCCGCTGCACACAGGCACATACGCGCATGCTGCCATGCGTGCCCAGCCACAACAGCACAGCTAGCAATTTATCTCTGTCATTGCTATTCAGTTTGGTTCAGATAAACTCGACTTCTTGTGGAATCTAGCTCCAGAACCATTACAAGCCACAAACACCACTATGACGTAGTGTCTACCGCCCTTGAATTTCAACATAGAGGTCCTGGGATCAAATCCCAGCAGCCTTATTTTTATTTTTTGCTTCCTCTATTTCTTTTCCGAAACGTGCACATCTAGCTGCTTGGGCCAATTCCACTTCTGGGCTTTGCGTGGCGAGCTGCTTCCGGCCCGTATCTGTTTATTCATGTTGCCTGTATCTATTTATCAATGCTATCATTTTGAATTGTTAATAGCTAAATATCCATGCATCCAAATAAAGTTTGTCATATATGCATATTGCTCAGATTTTCATGAACTTTCATGATATGCAACCTTCATCCATGTTAAAAATGTTTAAAATTGTTGTTTGCATTTATTTGCATAAATGCCATGCTAAAATGGTTTATTTGTTAACTAAATAACCGTAGCTCGGAATTAAATGTTCTTTATATGTAAATGGGGCAGAAAAATGCATAGATTAACTTGGTGCACTTTATTTTGCTGTTTAAGAACTTTAAAATATAGTTTAGGATAGAACAGTACAAATTTTTGAAATATGCATATGGGGATTTTTCGGTTTTGTTGTTCGTTGTTCCGGCCCCGTTTAAACTTGCCTAGATAGGTAGTTTTATTATGCTTCACCTCCTACCATGTTAACAAATTTTAACCTTGTCATGCATCATACTTGGTTTTGCATCATGCCTTGTTTATGTGTTGTGTGGTTACCGTGTGGTTTGCTTCTTTCCGGTTATGCTTCTTCTCGATAGTTCCTGTTTCGTTGCGACCGTGAGGATTCGTTCGACTATGCTTGGTTCGTCTTCGCCTATTCGTCTTCTTCATGGACTCGTTCTTCTTCCTAGCGGGATTTCAGGCAAGATGACCATTACCCTCGATATCACTTCTATCTTTGCTTGGTAGGTGCTTCGCTCTATCGCTATGTTGCGCTACCTATCACTTGTTTACCATGCCTCCCATATTGCCATGTCAAGCCTCTAACCTACCTTCCTAGAAAACTGTTGTTTGGCTAAGATACCGCTTTTGCTCATCCCCTCTTATGGTGTTGCTAGTTGCACGTGAAGTTGAAGATTGCTCCATGTTGGAGCATGTTTATCTTGGGATATCACAATATCTCTTATTTAATTAATGCATCTATATACTTGGTAAAGGGTGGAAGGCTCGGCATTATGCCTGGTGTTTTGTTCCACTCTTGCCGCCCTAGTTTCCGTCATACCAATGTTATGTTCCTTTATTTTGTGTCCCTAACACGGTGAGGGGTATGGGACCCTCTTGATAGTTCGCTTTGAATAAAACTCTTCCAGCAAGGCCCAACATTGGTCTTACCATTTGCCTAATAACAACTAAAACTTAAATAGGGGATTTTCGCCGGCCCCCTAGTATTTTTAATCAACCCCCGGGCCAGTGCTCCTCTGAGTGTTGGTCCGAACTAGAGCACTGTGCGGGGCTGCCCCAGGGCAACCTAGGTTATTTTGGCACCTATATGCGTCGCTCATCCGTGGTGCCCTGAGAACGAGATACGTGCGGCTCCTATCGGGATTTGTCGGCACACCGGGAGGTCTTGCTGGATTTGTTTTACCATTTTCGAAATGTCTTGTGCACCGGGATCCTGAGTCTGATCGGATATCCCGCAATGGAGGATTGTCTCCGCGGGTCATGAGCTTATAATGGGTAATTTGGGACACCCCTGCAGGGTTTAAACTTTCGAGAACCATGCCCACGGTTATGTGGCAGATGGAAATTTGTTAATGTCTGGTTGTAGAGAACTTGACACCAGATTCGAATTAAAATACCCAACCGCATGTGTAACCGTGATGGTCTCTTTTCGAGTGGGTCGAGAAGAGAACACAGTGGTGTTATGTTTGAACATAAGTAGTTCAGGATCACTTCTTGATCATTACTAGTTTGCGACCGTTTGTGTAGCTTCTCATCTTATTCTTGTATTTGTAAGTTAGCCACCATATCATGCTTAGTCGCTGATGCAACCTCACCACTTATCCTTTCCATACCCATAAAGCTTTGCTAGCCTTGATACCCATGGTAATGGGATTCCTGAGTCCTCATGGCTCACAAATTACTACAATAACAGTTGCAGGTACAGGTAATGCAATGATCATGATGTGAGAGGGATGCTTGCTTGTGTAAGTTCTTCTTCTGCTTTGTCGTTCAGGGGATAGGTTCCTGATCGGCAGCCTGGCTAGTAGGGTGGATGTCGTTTGAGTTTCTGTTTGTGTTTCATCCATAGTCGGATGTTGCTTTTATGTATGATGTGGTTGTATTCATGTGGCATTGTATGCCTCTTGTATGTATCCCCAACTATTATGTAACAGTACGATGTAATGATGTCCACCTTGCAAAAACGTCTCCAATATGCGCTTCTATCCTTGGTGGGACCTTCAAGTTCCTTTAGGAAAGGGTCGCATATTGGGCGTGACAAGTTGGTATCATAGCCTCAACTGACCATAGGAGTCCCCTTGATTGTTCGTAGTTTGGCCCTTGTCGAGTCTAGAAGAAAACTGTTTTCGGAGTCTAGTTATATCGGAGAGTAGGAATTCTTTTTACTCTTCAGCCCCTTTGTTGCTCTGGTGAGGAATCTTGACGTAGATGTTTTGATATGCTCCTCTTCCCCTTCAAATTTTCTTTAGGATCACGCAGTTGGTTTTCTCATCGTTGGTTCTCAGCTCTTTTCATCCAGTGCATTTCTCGTCAAGATGATTCGACCCTCTCTGTTTTTGCAAGTTCAATCCTCAGTTCTTTCTCAGCGACGAGGTTTTCCCCGTCCTCAATTGTTTTCTTTTTGCCGCCATCCCACCCCTTTATTTCCCAGAGTCCGAATCTCTTTTCGAGCATCAATTTCATTTGTGTGGAGCTTCTTCAGTCTTCCCTCAATTATTTCAACCGGTGAATTCTCGTTTCATTCGACATTCTTCATCGCTTTAATAAAGTGTTCCCTCAATTATTTCAGTCTTCCCTCAATTTTTGGTGGACTCAATTCAAGTTTTTGGTGTTGATCGTATTATTTTCCTTGAATAAAGTGTTCCCCTTGCTCGTTCGCCTCTCGCCATTTAATCATTCCGGAGTGCTCAAGACATCTCAGGAGATTCGTCTGTGTTCCAGTTAATTCAAGGTTGTCACCTCATTCAAGCCCCGAAATTGTTCCGGCGCATTCACTCTTCTATCATTCATTCTCAACGGTGTTTCTTTTCAGTGGGCCCTAACCCACAGGTCTTTTCCCAGGATCTTACCTGACTCTTCTAATTATTCCGGAGTTATTCTCAAATTCTTTTCAAAGTGTGACATAAGAATGGATTCCATCAGTCACATGCCTTCTCCAAGATCGCTGTCAAATTCTTTTCATTGTTGGTTCAACCCTTCCTCTTTTCATTCGTCCGGAGTGTCTCAACAATTTTGGTGTTGTTTCTCGTTGTCATTCTCTACCATTGAACACTGAAGAAGCGTTTCTCTAAATCTTGTCCATTCTCTCGAAGATTTGCGGTTCTAGTTTCTTGTTATCCTCTCGAATTACTCCGTATGTCAGATATTCTTTTCTTACCCATCCAGAGTTTTTTCAGGAGTTGATTTCTGTTTCGTTTGACCGGAGGCCATCATTCGAGAAGATTTCTTAGTTCTAAGTTTTCAGTTTCGTTCTTCAATTATTTGGAGTTGTTGCCTCTACGTTCGTCTCCATATTATCCCAGCGCATATGTTAAGTATTCTTTAATCAGCTCGTGATGTCTTTGTTTGTTTGCATGAAAATCGCCTCAAGCATATTTGTTCTTCTAATTCTTTCCGGTGATTCATTCTCTTTCATCAGTCATTTTCGAATTTTTACTGTGGTTCCTTCAGCATTCCTCTTCCTTTGTCATCATATCAATTCATCCGTTCTTTCGAATCCTACCGGTGGTTCGTTGAAGACCTTGCTCAAGGTTGCGCCATATACCCCCACTACAAAAAAATACACTTCCATGATGGTACGTGTGTTTGTCACAGTAGGTCGTGTTTTTTTTCATGCATGTACATCCATGACGATTTTATGACAGAATCAAGATAGTCATACTTGTGCTGTCATAGAAGTGTTCCATGACATTACCAAAATTATCATCATGGAAGTGTCCACTTCCATGACGATAAATCGCGCGTCAGAGAAGTGCTTTCATCAAGGGTGACCGACACGTGGCATCCACCGTAACGGAACGCCGTTAAGCTATCGGGTCGGGTTTTGGATCCAATAACCCGTTAACAGCCCCGGGGATTTTCCACGTGTAAAATCATCATTAGCTGGAGGAAACACGTGTCGGCTCATCGTAGGATCAGATGTCATCCACTCATTGGACAGAAGGCGCCTATGATACGTCGACACGTGGCACGGCCCATCAAGTTTAAATGGGCCGGCCCAACTATGGACCCACAAGATTTTGCGGACCATAATGGGTCGGCCCAGCTAAAGGCCCACGAGATTTTGCGGACCATAATGGGCTGGCCCAGCTAAAGGCCCACAAGATTTCGCGAGCCATAATAGGCTGGCCCAGGTAAAGGCCCACAAGATTTTTGTGTGCCATAATGGGCCGACCCAGGTAAAGGCCCACAAAATTCTTGCGGATCATAATGGGCCGGCCCAGCTAAAGGCCCATGAGATTTCGCCAACATTAATGGGCCGGCCCAGCTATAGGCCCACAAGATTTTGAGGAACCTAGTAGGCCGGCCCATTAACTGGCTGCCATGTTTTGGGCCAAATGCCGGCCCATATTTGATCCGGTCTATTAATGGCCTGCGACATTCCGGGCCTAATAATGGTCCATATAAGATCCGGCCCGTTAAAAGCCTCCCACTTTCTGGGCCAAATCACAGCCCAGATCAGGTCCAGCCCTTTAAAAGGCTTTGGGCTCAATTATGGCCCATATTAGATTCGGCCCGTTAACTGGACGCTATGCTTTTGGGCCCACTTGCTAAAGGCCCATTTAGTAATTCGGCCTGATATTAGTTTCGGCCTGTTAAGGGCCCATTTAACATTTCGGCCCTATATTAATTTCGGCCTGTTAAAAGCCCGTCATATAGTTGGGCCTAACTACGACCCGGTTTGCATCCGGCCTGCTCGCAGCCGATATCTGATTGGGCCAAACAAGGACCGAGACAACTTTGGCTTGTTAAAAGCCCGTGAATTGATTCGCACATTCATGGGCCGGGGTCCATTTCGGGCTGCTGCCGGCCCGTGAGCTATTTGGCATGTTTCAGGCCCAACCTACTTCTTAGCCTCCTAAAAGCCCATTGAGTTTTCTTGCGAAAAGAGATCCGGGGGTTACTCGGCCTATTAAAGGCCCGAATCTACTAGTGGGCCAGTTTGACAGGGCCCATGATGCGGATCATACATAGTGATTGCATGACGACCCGATTATGTACCGTAATTTTACGGTTTGGCCGGTTTACTGCGAAGACATGATATATATACAGTAAAATAACTGCAGCATCATGAATAAGAAAAAACCTAGACTATACAATAAAGAAATTACGGCATATTACATCCATAGGGCATCAAAGTTCGCCACTATGATAATAAAGCACAAGCAGACAGCAGATTACATACACTGGGCATCAAAGATCGCCACCAGTGCAAATAAACATGCTGTCAAAATAATATACAAAACCGACAGCACTTCAATAGAGTTCAAGAAAGGTTAGCCCTGCTGGGGAGCTGCAGCGCAAGCAGCTGAGCAAGATGATGAGACTGCGCTTGTTCAACACTTATATCTTCCTCACTCTGAAAGATAAACAAGCAGACAGATGACAGGTTTTGCACATAAAAGTATCAGTGCTGACAATTCATCACATTTCTTACTGACGAATAAAGTGACACAGTTTAAAATTGCATTAACACAATATGGTATTGTTCAGGTCAAGACATGGCAGGAAATGACATTGTGAAGGAGTTGGCAGCTTCACGACACCACTGGATTACAGATCAAGAACTCATAAGTATCAATGGTTAGTGTGCTGTCAATTTATCCCATTTCAGATTGGCAAATAAAGAGATGGTTTAAATAATAGTAGAATGATATGACATTGTTCATAGTTAAGACATTGCAGAATATGACATTGTGCTGCAGTGGGTAGGTTCACCACACCACTGGATTACGGATGAAGAGCAGAAGCATACATGCAGTGCAAAAGAAGATCACTTGCTCTGTATAGTTTAATTTACATGGTATGAAGAAGGAACTTGGTTGTACAACTGAAAACTTAAATTGAGAAGGACAAACTTTTTTTATGAACTACATAATAAACTTTAAACATGCAATTTGATGCAAACACCAAAAATAAACAGCTGTTGTAGTCATGCCTAACCAAATATACACAACAAAGTTTGAAGGCTTGAGAAGGACAAACTTACATTACTGGTGAAGATAGGCTCTATAAAGCCCTTGTCCATGCTAATGGGGGGGGGGCAATTCAAGAAGTTTAGCACATAATCTTCTTCATAAGCATTGCCTTTATTCTACATTTTGTTAAGTGTAAATATAGATGTGATAATATACGAAAAATGGAGAATGTTTAAGATAAGATGAAGAGTGATGCTACATAACCAAGTAGCTATAAATGTATGTGCAGCGATACAGGCAAAAGGCACAGCCAAGAGCAATGCACAGTTAAACTTCTTCAGTACCAACCTTATGGTAAGATTAATTATAGATCTGATGTGTAGAAAATGGAGGGCAAAGGAAAATAAGCTGCAGAGTGATGGTACATGAACAACTACCTGTCTATATAAGTACACTGATAAAGGGCAGCATGTACTTACAAGAACAATGCAGAGCTAAAAATATCATTGGCATTGGATATATTCTACACTAATGTAACCATTCATACAAATCAGATAATTTGGAGCGAACAATTGATAAGCAAGCTATCATGCATACTGCTGTCACATAATGAACCAGGTATGTATGCAAGTACAGTGATACAGGACAACAGGTAGTAACAAGAGCAAAGCAGCGGGCAACATATTTGTGATATCCCGTCGTTCTTTTCAAACCGGAATTCTTCTTCGAGCAGATTTCCTGCAAAAAAGATCCGTAAGGCACATGCGGAAAAGTAGAAGTTCAAATTGTCATGTGATTTCATAGACAGTACCTCATCCTGGGAACGAGACCAGTGCATAACAAGGTTTTTCCATTCAATGTCTTCTAAATTTAGCACATGAGACTTCACCGGAAATTCGTTTATAGACTTGCCATCAAAGTGTGATTTCCTCAGGTAACACCGATACTGCTGCAATGCTTCCTTGAAAAGCACAAGCAAGCTTTGCTCGTCATGACTATCCAGATTGACCCTCGCCTAGTTACAACAATGTAATGTAAATCATTGATGTGTTCGATCAGCAGAAAACAGGAAAATAATAACCATGAATAATAGCACTTACACGTAAGTTGGACAGGAAGATGTGAAAATGGTGTTTGTCTTCACTATAATCTTCCCATGATGGGAATATATGCACGTAGTCCCTAACAACATTGAAAGCATTGTCTTTTAAACTAGGAATAAATGGAATGGGGTTCCAATCTGCAGGAATTGGCCATCTCTGTAGTTGGGATAGGTCTTCGGTCGGTGGACATGCTGTACCTTTTGCTGGAGTGGGATTTTTCTGTGGTACGGCTGGTGCTATGGCAAATGAAATCGATATACCTTTTGCTGGAGTGCAGGTCCTGTGTGGTGGGGCTAGTGGTGTGGCCAGTGAAGTATGGGTACAGTCTGCTGGAGTCGGTCCTATGTTTTGTGTCACTGGTTGTACAACCAATATAAGTGGGGCGCTGTCTGATTTCTCTGGCACCACCATGTTTTTCAAGGACTTTGCTGGTGCTCCTTAAGGTTCGGCAATCACCCTCTTCATTTTTGATGTCTGATGCACAATAACAGCATTTGAGTGGAAAAACATGGTATGATGATAGATGGAATATGTATTGATAATGGATGGGCATGGCATCTCGAGTTATATGATGAGTAAACTAAGCAGATGGCGGTGCAACAAAGTAGAAGAAATGCAAGACAACATATGCAAGATACGCGCAATCAATAAAACCTTGCCAAATTAGAACATGCACCTTGATGGGTGAACAGGACATGCCATCTGCCTTTGACTCCTCGAGGTTAGAATAGTCATTATGATGATATTCTGAACAAGAATCAACAGGTGGGGAGCGTACGAGTTTCATTGCTTCCAGAATGGCACTCAATGCCTTGGTGCCAATTTTGTAAGTCATTGCAGTGTTCCACAATATTCTTCTGATGCGCGGATTCTGATATTCACTGTAATTGCATATAATATCTGAGAACCATGAAAACATAAATAGTTGTGAGATTATCTTTGTAATGCAGATGATATTCTAATATAGGGGCGCCCCTGTAAACACTTATGTGCTATCACTGGATTCTGATGAGAGAGCTCATGTGTGCTGTAATATGGTGCGTGCATTTATATAATCTGGCACAAGTACACAAAAAATAGGCTCCAGAAGTAAGGATAGCCGGTAGATGATAGGTTCATAATATACTGTATCGAGAGTTTATTGCCAAACCATGATAACAAGAGCACACAGCAACTAGGCAGATCATAGTGTACATAACAGGGGTACACCATAACCACGATATATAAATCGGGAAAGTGGAACTGGCTTGAAAATAAGGTGTTGTATTGCTGCTAGTAATTGAAAGCCTATCGATCACGTATAGGCCAGCTCTATCGAACATGGTAAAGAAGAGCAAGCAGATTTTGGATAATAAAATGTTGGTTGCGCAGTGCCCACACATGATGAACCAGAGCGCATTAAGAATGCAACTCCCAGCTGTCTCTCGACCATTTTAGGCGGTTCGATGAAGATCCTACGTCTCCTAACCCTTCTTCTTCCTCGTCTCTGATTCTTCCCATACAGAACACCGCACGGGCCGCCGGTCGGACCACCGGCCCCCACCGCCTATGTTCCTCTGCCACCCCCACCCCCTACCCGCGTTGAGTTTCCTTCGTTCGGCGAGGCCCCACAACCACCCGAGCCCCTTGGATCGCACCGGCGAAGTCCGGCGAGCTCTGAAAAAACCGACTGACCCAATTTTGAAATTTAGTCTACTGTGATTTAACTAGTGTGGAATATAAAAGGGGAAAACCATAAGCATTGGGAGTATAGTGTTGAGCGTGCCATGGCGGATCTGAAGGTGCAAACCGGACAAAGGCAACTTCGCAACCAAGACAAGAAATCAGAGTAAAGAAGTGGCGATCTATTTTCTTGCTGCGATAAATAAGTTGAGCAGATACGAAAGAGTACCGCCTCTGGTGCGGCGCCGTGTATGCATCTGCTGAGAATTTGACGGTGCTGTGGTAGCGATGGCTGTCGACGGCGTGGAAGCAGATCTAGGAGGGTAGACGGTGGCGGCGGGGCGCGGTGGACGAGACAGTCGTAGGAGTGGTGGCGGCAAGGTGGACAGCGGCGGTGATGAAGTGAGAGGATGGGATGCAAGGATCCCGGTCCGAAGGCGTGGATGAGAGAGGTCGATCTCTTGTAATGGACGGTGGCGTTGGGGTATCAGCTCCGGCATGGTGGAGGAGGACGGCGGTGGATAGGGTGGCGGACGGCGGCGGACAGAGGAGGGTGGGGTGGAGAGGGTGTTTTGGCGCCCACGGAGTATGAATGGGGAAAAGGGAGGTAGAGAGGAAGGGGGAACCATGTATTCAAGGCGCGCTTGTCTCAAATGCGAGGAAATTTACAAACTTAGCCCCCGTTTCAAATTTCTACTACATCACAGCAACATTAGTCGGTTGGGGATAGGACGGTAATCTCGCATACACCGAATATTTGCCGATGAGAGTTTGTTTTTGGCGCCCATCGTGTATGAATATGAATCGGGGAGGGAGTTGATTTAGACCGGGGGCACACTGTGTTTTGGCATCCACCGTGTATGAATCCGGGTGAGAGGCGGTTACGTCACGTTTGGGTGAAATTACAAACCTACCCCTATCGAAACCTATAGAAATCCAGCAGATAGGCTTTGCATGGCAGGGATACGCAGTAGTGATTTCCATCTCGCAGATTTTGGTTTCGGGCGCTTACTGCGACTTTCCCCGCTTCGTTCAAATTTTGCAGACTGCACGTTTACTGTGCCAACTCAATTTGAATCCCGTTTGTATTCTACTATTTTTTTCGGGCGGGATCCATTTGCAATTGGAATTACATTCTATATACATCATTCTTTTATATATACTTTCAAAAGCACAACACCATTTATACATAAATATGGTTTACAAATGGCATGATCTCAGATTCATAAGGTTGTCTCCATCAATTTGGATTTTCAAATATTTGAAACCACTTTATGTTGAAATCCAATGTATGCATTCCTCGCTAACTGTCTCCAATTAATGTGTGTTTCATGCGTGTCTTTTATTAACTTCTCAAACATGTATAATGTGTTTCACACACGCAACATATAGTGTAATCCCGTTTAGACATTAATTGCATATAAACCATGCATTGTTTGTAATTGAAGAATCTATGGATCACCAATATTGATAAACTATATAACATTACACGTGTGCCCAAATTCAAATGAATATGCATGTTTGATACACCAATTTGCGTTATGATATTATCGATGTCGTGATCTCCAGTTTAAATATTTGAATCCCCTTTAATCCAGATATTCGTCTCATATAGCTATCACTCATGCTTATATAGGACTATCTCTCTGGACCTATACGCGTTCATCGTCTCTCAGGTATCTCTCGTGCTACCTGTATGTCGACAATGATCTTTTATCTTCGTAACACACTGACGGTACTCTCTCCCTCGACCTTCATCACTCTATCTCTCTCTAAGTATATCTCGCTCCCTGCTATGTGTCTCTAACTATGATTCTCCATGTGGAATCTCTTTCTCTCACACAAACACAAAACTTTGTCTCCCGGGGTCTCATTTCTCTCTACTATTCCCATGTGTGCCACTCGCACACCCCTCATACAGAGATGTCTTTCGCTCCTTAGATATGAGAACCTACGACTCTTCCTCTTCAATATCTCTTTCTCACACACAAACACAAACTCTGTCTCCCAGGGTCTCATATTTCTCCATTGTTCTCTTGTATGTCGCTCACACACACCCTCTCTCCCTAGAGATATCTTGCGTTCCCTCATATGTCTCTCTAGCTATCACTCTCGTTGTGAAATATCTTTCTCTCTCGCAGACACAAAACTCCGTCTCTCTGGATCTCATTTCTCTCTGATATCTGTTTGTATGTGACTCACATGCACCCTCTCTCTATCTCTCTCACACCCACACACATAACCCAGCCTTCTGATCCACTCAGCTCCTATCTCTAACGCACACTAGCTAGTATCTTTATCTTTCTATTTATCTGTTTCTCCATCAACCTTCTTTCTCGCCCTCACTCTTGATTCCTATCACGCACACTACATATGTTTCTCTCTACATGCAGTCAAGTGCCCTCTCACACACATATATAACTTCACCCTTTGAACCACCCGACGGTCATCTCCAACACCCAAACTAACGGATGTCCCTCTAGCTAGCATCTCCATCTCTGTATCTATCTGTAGTTTCTCCGTCAACATTTCTTTCTCGCACGGAGTCTTGCTTCCTATCACCCACACTATATATGTCTCTCCATACATATGCATTTATAGGTTGATCTCTTTTGCACAATCGTTGCGCCTCACCCCCTCTGCTCGCCATAGATGCATGCTCCAGCCCACGCCACTATCTCTTAAAGACAAAAACACATGCTCAATTGTCGGGCCTTCTTCCCTGCATTCGCACATGCATGCATATTGTCATACCGATCCGCCTCTCCCATGTCGTTGATCTTTTGACTTATGTCTTCTTTCTTTTATCTCAATCATGCGTGCGCTCACACATACACATCCCACGTATACATGTATACCTCTCACACATGCACATTCAAGGTCTCTATGTCTCCATACGTAGTTAATTACCCTCAATCCTAACGCCACATCGAATCGTTCTCCTCTTTTGTGCACATAACTTCCGCCCGGATGGGTAAAACACACACACTCACACTTAACAATCTCCTTCTAGCTACCCCCCCCCCCCCGCGCCTCTCACTCTTCCCCTATATCCCCGAAACCAATAAGACCATCCCTTTGTTTCATTCCCGCCTACATTCACCATCGATATATAGTAGTCTTCCTCGGTGTCTCTCGAAGAAACACGTTCTCTCGATGTCGACTCCTCTCACGCGCACGCACCTTCTCTTCCCTCTCTACGGACATTTTCTCTCTCGCACCCCATCGTTGGTGGCCTCTGCCATACACATCACATCTCTATGATGAAGCCATGCACACTTAAATTACACCCACCACAGAGGACCCTGCGACACACACACACACACGCACACACACACCCCCACACACAATAAGACTCCATCTCTCTCTTTCTCACACACACACACAAACACACACACACACACACGCACGCCCCCCCCCCCCCACACACACACTTAGAATCCATCTCTCTCTCTCACACACACACACACACAAACTAAGACTCCATCTCTCTCTCTCCTCTCTCTCTCTCTCTATCACACACACACACACACACACCCCACACACACACACTAAGACTCCATCTCACACACACATGCTCTAGGTGGAGCATTTGTTCCTACCACCCTTCATCCAACCTTACCCGTATGATAAACAATCACCTTTATTTACTTGCATAACATGGACAAATTCCACTTTACTTTAGTAGTCAGCAAACTTATCATCTGTACCCTTATAAAAAATGAGTTGGCGATGATGGTGTGCCTGCCATCTTGTAATACAGACTGTATGATCTATATCTGACGGATAGAAAGCAAACTATGATAATTTTACAAAAGATACTTGCACCTCTCTCCACATCATTATCTCCCGCAACCTCATTGCTCAGCAATTAAAAGAGGAATAAGTTTCTGGAACAATCTAGCATGCATGGTGGCCGCTGCCGCCTGCCGGCGCCGTTCATCCCCATGCCTCCGCCCATTCCGACCACCAGTCACCACCACGCTCCACTCCTCGTCGCCTTATCTCTCATCTTTCATTTTTTCGATGACATTCTCGAGATACTAGTTTTCCAATAAAATTCTCGAGATATCATTAGTTTTTACACATGGGATTAGTCCTACATGGGTCAATCACAATAGGTGTTTTGTAAAAAAATGCATATTGATGTTCCGTGCAATGCACGAGAATCTTGCTTGTAATTATATAATGCAAATCACGAGCAGGAAGTGACATCTTTTTGACACAACCACGTTAACATGGCCACGTAAATCACTAGCTAAAGTAAATACCATTATACTTATATCCCGATGCAAAAGGTTGAGTACATGTCCGAAGAGTAGAGTCGCACACACGTACTCTGTCTCTCAGAATCTCTCTCACACACACACCAGTTACGTGACGCCCACAAAAGCAGACACGAGTATGTTACAATTTGTCCACCTGTGGGTACACGTGGTGCTGCGCATTTATTTAAGCCGGAAGGCGAACCCAAACAGTAGCTGCATTCATTCCCCTCCCGCCGCCTCTTCTCTGGTCGCCGTCGCCCGGTAGCCATGGGTCGGCCGAAGGTAACAACATACGCCATACTCCCGCGGGAGCGGCGCTTTAATATGGAAATTTTAGTGGTCATGCATGCATCTTTTTGTGCTAGCACTCCTATATAAGGGTTGACCGGCCGCTTCTCGTGGACGTGCGCGGGCGGTGGAAGAGGAAGGAGAAGGGAAGTGGGCTGTGGAGTAACGTTTTTTACCACAATTTCTTAGGAAACTGAGTGCAATAATTGAGTAGTTTTACAAACTAGCAGTACTACACCTGAAACGGTTCAAAACTTGTACTCCCTTGCCAGCGCACGCTTCCCACGTGAAATGGTCAGCGTCGCCCTAGAGCGTTAGTGCTGCATTAATGCCCGGACAGAGCGGAGGTGACCTCTCACTGGCGCCGGCTTTGAGGTGGCGCGGCGGCCGAGAGAGTGCCGCTTCCCGGTGCACGCGACTGCTCCGCGTCGAGACTGGCCATAGGCCCTGTTTGGATCCATGGGTTAGAGTTAGTTTGAGCTAGTTGGGGCTCAAATAGCCCTAAAGTATCCAAGCATGAGGGTTTAAATTGGAGCAAGTTGCACCAAACCCACCAAAAAAACTATCCCACCCAAGAGGTGCTAACTGGAGATAGTTCTCATTGGGACCACTGAAAAATCACTTTTCTCTCTCCATGAAGTGCATTTATTGTCAATCTAACCCTGTCACCCAAACACCTCTTTGGCTACAGTTAGTTCAGGGTTAGTCATGAGTTAGTCTAACCTCTAGCTAAGTTAGAGTATCAAACAGGAGCAGTATAGGACATGCAAGTTGCTCAAAGCATACAGCAAATTCGTACGTGAAAGGATTTTTTTCTTTTTGAAAAGGAACGTGAAAGGAATTTTTTTAGAATGCTCTTGGCATGTCGCTAACATGTGATAGTTAACCGACCTCAATAGACGGCAGAAACGCCAGCCCGCCGCACTTTGATAGAGACGAGGAGGGAGAAGCGATACAGGCTGCTGGATTACTAGAGATAGGTGTCGCACGGAAGCCAAGAAATATGGTGATAGCGTGGGTTAGCCATGTACTAGTATGATGTAACTACACTGGGCTGCCGTGTTTCGTACTCTTCCAGTCCACTGTGGAGATGATTGGTTAATTTTATATCGCTGAATAATATTAAATATTATGAGTGCAGACGCTCCACCACGAGGTTCCTTGCTCCTTTCCTCGGTCGTCCGGAATCTATGTTCTTCCACTCTATTTTTTTACGTGAGCTTTGTTCATCCTTTTGCCAACACGCGAGACATCTAGCATCAAGGTGCACGTGTTATGCAAGGATCATTCCATCTATATGAAGAACACGTGGGACTGGAACTACGAGACGGACATGTACCCAGGAGTGGACGTACGAACCTGAGTAATGTAGCGCAGTAAGTGAAGTAGAAAGGCACAAATGGTATGAACAAGCGTGGCATATAGGGTGTGTTTGGTTGCGTTCTCGTCTCAGCATAGTTGTTCCCTCTTCATGCATGCTCAACTCAACACCCCTCTTCATGCATGCTCTCTTCATGCATGCTTCTAGTGTATTTGTGCTAAACTAGCGTGGACTCATGCACCCTCCATACACTCTACCAAACACCCAAAAGTAGGTCGAGAAGGGAACTCTTGGGCGGCATTTGTCTCTTACTACGTACTACAACTAAATGTTGTGCGTGCAATGCATGGTGATGTTATGGAGTACGTGCCTAAGTACTCTACTACTACTATATTAGTTGGAGGCACATATTAACTTCTATATTTGTTTATGTGTATGCCCCGAGACCTTCCAACTAGACGTGTCTTTCTTCCGGGTCGCACTTTGTATCGTTCATACCACTAAGTACTACTACGTGTGGTCTCCGACCCAGAAGTGGAAGAAGTGGAGACGCTCTACCATGCTGTTCATGTCCCACTCCTTTCACTGACGTGTGGGACATCCAGCACGTGCCGTGTTTGGCACCCTTCGTCGTAAGAGTTGAAATGCTAGCATTCATCAGAAATAAAAAATAATTATAAATCGGCAGTGATACTATTTTTTTTTGCGAACCAATCAGCAGTGATACTATACCACGCGGTTTCCTTGCTCCTCGATATCGGAAAGAATACTTCCGTTCACCAACATGTGGGACATCGACCATCCTGGTCCACTTGCCATGCATGCAGAACTCCAAGGGAGAGTCACCCAGGTCATAGCGCCGCAGTAACAATGACTAATGAGCCCTCAAATCACAGGCCCACTTCCCACTTTGAAGTTGCTCGGACGAAGGAACCATCATGACTTCGTTGAATTCTGCTTCTTGAAGAAAACTACTGTACCAGCAGTACTGCTAGCTACAGTATTTACTCAAACAGAGGCCTCCTTTTGTTCACAGGATAGGAATATGAAAATCATAGGAAGTGAGATGACATGCATCTCAATTCCTATAGAGAAAGAGATGCCATTTGATGGTTAGGATAGGAATTTTTCCATTTAGTCTAGGCTAATGTACTGGTAATTTGCTCTAAAAAGTACAGTAGTAACTAGTAGTACTGGTACATGCTTGTACTCAGACACAGACACACACACTAACTACTAGTACTACTACTTCTCACATGCTGGCCAGACGCCGTCGTTCTCCTTCCCAGCTTTGTCGGTGACAACCCACCTGTTGGAAATATGCCCTAGAGGCAATAATAAAAGGATTATTATTATATTTCTTTGTTCATGATAGTTGTCTTTTATTCATGCTATAATTGTATTACCCAGAAATCGTAATACACATGTGAATACTTAGACCACAACATGTCCCTAGTGAGCCTCTAGTTGACTAGCTCATTGATCAACAAATAGTCATGGTTTCCTGACTATGGACATTGGATGTCGTTGATAATGGGATCACATCATTAGGAGAATGATGTGATGGACACGACCCAATCCTAAGCATAGCACAAGATTGTGTAGTTCGTTTTGCTAGAGCTTTTCCTATGTCAAGTATCTCTTCCTTAGACCATGAGATCGTGTAACTCCCGGATACCGTAGGAGTTCTTTGGGTGTACCAAATGTCACAATGTAACTGGGTGACTATAAAGGTGCACTACAGGTATCTCCGAAAGTGTCTGTTGGGTTGACATGGATCGAGACTGGGATTTATCACTCCGTATAACGGAGAGGTATCACTTGGCCCACTCGGTAGTGCATCATCATAATGAGCTCAAAGTGACCAAGTGTCTGGTCATGGGATCATGCATTACGGTACGAGTAAAGTGACTTGCCGGCAACGAGATTGAACGAGGTATTGGGATACCGACGATCGAATCTCGGGCAAGTAACATACCGTCTGACAAAAGGGAATAGTATACGGGGTTGCTTGAATCCTCGACATTGTGGTTCATCCAATGAGATCATCGAGGAGTATGTGGGAGCCAACATGGGTATCCAGATCCCTCTGTTGGTTATTGACCGGAGAGCCGTCTCGGTCATGTCTGCATGTCTCCCGAACCCGTAGGGTCTACACACTTAAGGTTCGGTGACGCTAGGGTTGTATGAATATGAGTATGCAGCAAACCGAATGTTGTTTGGAGTCCAGGATGAGATCCCGGACGTCACGAGGAGTTCCGGAATGGTCCGGAGGTAAAGAATTATATATAGGAAGTGCTGTTTCGGCCATCGGGAAAGTTTCGGGGTCACCCGGTATTGTACCGGGACCACCGGAAGGGTCCCGGGGGTCCACCGGGTGGGGCCACCTACCCCAGAGGGCCCCGTGGTCTGAAGTGGGAGGGGAATCAGCCCCTAGTGGGCTGGTGCGCCCCCCCTTGGGCCCCCCTGCGCATAGGGTTGGAAACCCTAGGGTGGGGGGGGGGGGCACCACTTGCCTTGGGGGGCACTCCACCCCCCGGTCGCCGCCCCCTTGGGAGATTCCCATCTCCAGGGCCGGCCCCCCCCAGGGGGCCTATATAAAGGAGGGGGGAGGGAGGGCAGCCGGACCATGAGTCTTGGCGCCTCCCTCCCCTTGCTACACCTCTTCCTCCTCCCGCAGTTGCTTGGCGAAGCCCTGCCGGAGTCCTGCTGCATCCACCACCACGCCGTTGATAGGAGGTGCCATCCATTCGGCGCTAGGATCTCCGGTGATAGGATGATGACGAGAACGACTACCTCAACCCTGTTCTCTTGAACGCTTCCGCACGCGATCTACAAGTGGTATGTAGATGCATCTCTCTCTTTCGTTGCTAGATGAACTCATAGATTGATCTTGGTGAACATAGGAAATTTTTTATTTTATGCAACGTTCCCCAACAGTGGTATCGGAGCTAGGTCTATGCATAGTTCTCTATTGCACGAGTAGAACACAAATCTGTTGTGGGCGTAGATCTTATCAACTTGCTTGCCACTACTAGTCTTTTCTTGCTTCAGCGGTATTGTGGGATGAAGCGGCACGGACCGACCTTACACGTACGCTTACGTGAGACAGGTTCCACCGACTGACAGGCACTAGTTGCATAAGGTAGCTAGCGGGTGTCTGTCTCTCCTACTTTAGTTGGAGCGGATTAGATGAAAAGGGTCATTATGAAGGGTAAATAGAAGTTGACAAAGTCACCTTGTGGTTATTCGTAGGTAAGAACACGTTCTTGCTAGAACCCAATTGCAGCCACGTAAAAGATGCAACAACAATTAGAGGACGTCTAACTTGTTTTTGCAGCAATTGTCATGTGATGTGATATGGCCAGAAGTTGTGATGAATGATGAATGATATTGTGATGTATGAGATCATGTTCATGTAATAGGAATCACGACTTGCATGTCGATGAGTATGACAACCGGCAGGAGCCATAGGAGTTGTCTTAATTATTGTATGACCTGCGTGTCAATGACTTAACGCCATGTAATTACTTTACTTTATTGCTAAACCGTTAGCTATAGTAGTAGAAGTAATAGTTGGCGAGCAACTTCATGGAGGCACAATGATGGAGATCATGATGATGGAGATCATGGTGTCATGCCGGTGACGAAGATGATCATGGAGCCCCGAAGATGGAGATCGAAGGAGCTATATGATATTGGCCATATCATGTCACTACTTTATATAATTGCATGTGATGTTTATTATGTTTTATGCATCTTGTTTACTTAGAACGGCAGTAGTAAATAAGATGATCCCTTATAATAATTTCAAGAAAGTGTTCCCCCTAACTGTGCACCATTGCTAAAGTTCGTCGTTTCGAAGCACCACGTGATGATCGGGTGTGATAGATCCTTACGTTCACATACAACGGGTGTAAGACAGTTTTACACATGCATAAACACTTAGGGTTAACTTGATGAGCCTAGCATGTCCATACATGGCCTCGGAACACAAGAACCGAAAGGTCGGACATGATTCGTATGGAAGATACGATCAACATGGAGATGTTCACCGATGATGACTAGTCCGTCTCACGTGATGATCGGACACGGCCTAGTCGACTCGGATCGTGTAACACTTAGATGACTAGAGGGATGTCAATCTGAGTGGGAGTTCATTAAATAATTTGATTAGATGAACTTAATTATCATGAACTTAGTCTAAAATCTTTGCAAAATATGTCTTGTAGATCAAATGGCCAACGCTCATGTCAACATGAACTTCAACGCGTTCCTAGAGAAAACCAAGCTAAAAGATGATGGCAGCAATTATTCGGACTGGGTCCGGAACCTGAGGATCATCCTCATAGCAGCTAAGAAAGCATAGGTCCTAGAAGGACCGCTAGGTGAAGCACCCATCCCAGAGAACCAAGATGTTATGAACGCTTGGCAGTCACGTGCTGATGATTACTCCCTCGTTCAGTGTGGCATGCTTTACAACTTAGAATCGGGGCTCCAAAAGCATTTTGAGCGACACGGAGCATATGAGATGTTCGAGGAGCTGAAAATGGTTTTTCAAGCTCATGCCCGGGTCGAGAGATATGAAGTCTTCGACATGTTCTATAGTTGTAAGATGGAGGAAAACGGTTCTGTCAGTGAGCACATACTCAAAATGTCTGGGTTGCACAACCGCCTGTCCCAACTGGAGATCAACCTCCCGGACGAGGCGGTCGTTGACAGAATCCTTCAGTCCCTCCCACCGAGCTACAAGAGCTTTGTGCTGAACTACAATATGTAGGGGATGGTGAAGACCATTCCTGAAGTATTTTCAATGTTGAAGTCAGCAGAGTTTGAAATCAAGAAAGAACATCAAGTGTTGATGGTCAATAAAACCACCAAGTTCAAGAAGGGCAAGGGTAAGAAGAACTTCAAGAAGGACGGCAAAGATGTTGCCACGCCCGGTAAGCCAGTTGCCGGGAAGAAGTCAAAGAATGGACCCAAGCCTGAGACTGAGTGTTTTTATTGCAAAGGGAAGGGTCACTGGAAGCGGAACTGCCCCAAATACTTAGCAGACAAGAAGGCCGGCAACACTAAAGGTATATGTGATATACATGTAATTGATGTGTACCTTACCAGTACTCGTAGTAACTCCTGGGTATTTGATACCGGTGCCATTGCTCATATTTGTAACTCACAGCAGGAGCTGCGGAATAAGCGGAGACTGGCGAAGGACGAGGTGACGATGCGCGTCGGGAATGGTTCCAAGGTCGATGTGGTCGCCGTTGGCACGCTACCTCTACATTTACCCACTGGATTAGTTATGAACCTCAATAATTGTTATTTAGTGCCAAGTTTGAGCATGAACATTGTATCTGGATCTCGTTTAATACAAGATGGCTACTCATTTAAATCCGAGAATAATGGTTGTTCTATTTATATGAGAGATATGTTTTATGGTCATGCCCCGATGGTCAATGGTTTGTTCTTAATGTATCTCGAACGTAATGTTACACATATTCATAGTCTGAATACCAAAAGATGTAAAGTTGATAACGATAGTCCCACATACTTGTGGCACTGCCGCCTTGGTCACATTGGTGTCAAGCGCATGAAGAAGCTCCATGCTGATGGACTTTTAGAGTCTCTAGATTATGAATCATTTGACACATGCGAACCATGCCTCATGGGCAAAATGCCCATGACTCCGTTCTCCGGAACAATGGAGCGAGCAACCAACTTATTGGAAATCATACATACTGATGTGTGTGGTCCAATGAGCGTTGAGGCTCGCGGAGGATATCGTTATGTTCTCACTCTAACTGATGACTTAAGTAGATATGGGTATGTCTACTTGATGAAACACAAGTCTGAGACCTTTGAAAAGTTCAAGGAATTTCAGAATGAAGTAGAGAATCAACGTGACCGAAAGATAAAATTCTTACGATCGGATCGTGGAGGAGAATATTTAAGTCACGAATTTGGTACACACTTAAGAAAATGTGGAATCATTTCACAACTCACGCCGCCTAGAACACCTCAGCGTAACGGTGTGTCCGAATGTTGTAATCGCACTCTATTGGACATGGTGCGATCTATGATGTCTCTTACTGATTTACCGCTATCATTTTGGGGATACGCTCTAGAGACAGCTACATTCACTTTAAATAGGGCACCGTCTAAATCCGTTGAGACGACATCGTATGAATTATGGTTTGGGAAGAAACCTAAGCTGTCGTTTCTATAAGTTTGGGGATGCGATGCTTATGTCAAGAAACTTCAACTTGAAAAGCTCGAACCCAAGTCGGAAAAATGCGTCTTCATAGGATACCCTAAGGAAACCATTGGGTATGCCTTCTACCTTAGATCCGAAGGCAAGATCTTTGTTGCCAAGAATGGATCCTTTCTGGAAAAGGAGTTTCTCTCGAAAGGAGTAAGTGGGAGGAAAGTAGAACCTGATGAAGTACTACCTCTTGAACCGGAAAGTAGTGCAGCTCAGGAAAATGTTCCTGTGGTGCCTACACCGACTGGAGAGGAAATTAATGATGATGATCAAGGTACTTCGGATCAAGTTGCTACTGAACTTCGTAGGTCCACAGGGACACGTTCCACACCAGAGTGGTATGGCAACCCTGTCCTGGAAATCATGTTGTTAGACAACGGTGAACCTTCGAACTATGAAGAAGCGATGGCGGGCCCAGATTCCAACAAATGGCTAGAAGCCATGCAATCTGAGATAGAATCCATGTACGAAAACAAATATGGACTTTGACTGACTTGCCCGATGATCGGTGGGTGATAGAAAACAAATGGATCTTTAAGAAGAAGACGGACGCGGATGGTAATGTCAGCATCTATAAAGCTCGACTTGTCACTAAGGGTTATCGGCAAGTTCAAGGGATTGACTACGATGAGACTTTCTCTCCCGTAGCGAAGCTTAAGTCCGTCCGAATCATGTTAGCAATTGCCGCATACTATGATTATGAGATATGGCAGATGGACGTCAAAACGGCATTCCTTAACGGTTATCTTAAGGAAGAGTTGTATATGATGCAGCCGGAAGGTTTTGTCGATCCTAAGAATGCTAACAAAGTATGCAAGCTCCAGCGATCCATTTATGGGCTGGTGCAAGCATCTCGGAGTTGGAACATTCACTTTGATGAGATGATCAAAGCGTTTGGGTTTATGCAGACTTATGGAGAAGCCTGCGTTTACAAGAAAGTGAGTGGGAGCTCTGTAGCATTTCTCATATTATATGTAGATGACATACTTTTGATGGGAAATGATATAGAATTCTTGGACAGCATTAAGGCCTACTTGAATAAGTGTTTTTCAATGAAGGACCTTGGAGAAGCTGCTTACATATTAGGCATCAAAATCTATAGGGATAGATCGAGACACCTCATAGGTCTTTCACAAAGCACATACCTTGATAAGATTTTGATGAAGTTCAAAATGGATCAGTCCAAGAAAGGGTTCTTGCCTGTATTGTAAGGTGTGAGATTGAGCTCGGCTCAATGCCCGACCATGGTAAAAGATAAAGAAGAGATGAGTGTCATCCCCTATGCCTCAGCCATAGGATCTATTATGTATGCCATGCTGTGTACCAGAACTGATGTAAACCTTGCCGTAAGTTTGGTAGGAAGGTACCAAAGTAATCCCGGCAAGGAACACTGGACAGCGGTCAAGAATATCCTGAAGTACCTGAAAAGGACAAAGGACATGTTTCTCGTTTATGGAGGTGACGAAGAGCTCGTCGTAAAGGGTTACGTCGACGCTAGCTTCGACACAGATCTGGATGACTCTAAGTCACAAACCGGATACGTGTATATGTTGAATGGTGGGGCAGTAAGCTGGTGCAGCTGCAAGTAGAGCGTCGTGGCGGGATCTACATGTGAAGTGGAATACATGGTAGCCTCGGAGGCAGCGCATGAAGCAATTTGGGTGAAGGAGTTCATCACCGACCTAAGAGTCATACCCAATGCGTCGGGGACGATCAAACTCTTCTGTGACAACACTGGAGCTATTGCACTTGCCAAGGAGCCCAGGTTTCACAAAAGGACCTGGCACATCAAGCGTCTCTTCAACTCCATTCGTGAAAATGTTCAAGATGGAGATATAGAAATTTGCAAAGTACACACGGATCTGAATGTCGCAGATCCATTGACTAAACCTCTTCCACGAGCGAAACATGATCAACACCAGAACTCTATGGGTGTTCGATTCATCACAATGTAACTAGATTATTGACTCTAGTGCAAGTGGGAGACTGTTGGAAATATGCCCTAGAGGCAATAATAAAAGGATTATTATTATATTTCTTTGTTCATGATAGTTGTCTTTTATTCATGCTATAATTGTATTATCCGGAAATCGTAATACACGTGTGAATACTTAGACCACAACATGTCCCTAGTGAGCCTCTAGTTGACTAGCTCGTTGATCAACAGATAGTCATGGTTTCCTGACTATGGACATTGGATGTCGTTGATAACGGGATCACATCATTAGGAGAATGATGTGATGGACAAGACCCAATCCTAAGCATAGCACAAGATCGTGTAGTTCGTTTTGATAGAGCTTTTCCTATGTCAAGTATCTCTTCCTTAGACCATGAGATCATGTAACTCCCCGATACCGTAGGAGTGCTTTGGGTGTACCAAACTTCACAACGTAACTGGGTGACTATAAAGGTGCACTATAGGTATCTCCGAAAGTGTCTGTTGGGTTGACACGGATCGAGACTGGGATTTGTCACTCCGTATAACGGAGAGGTATCACTGGGCCCACTTGGTAGTGCATCATCATAGTGAGCTCAAAGTGACCAAGTGTCTGGTCACAGGATCATGCATTATGGTACGAGTAAAGTGACTTGCCGGCAACGAGATTGAACGAGGTATTGAGATACCGACGATCGAATCTCGGGCAAGTAACATACCGTCTGACAAAAGGGAATAGTATACGGGGTTGCTTGAATCCTCGACATCGTGGTTCATCCGATGAGATCATCGAGGAGTATGTGGGAGCCAACATGGGTATCTAGATCCCGCTGTTGGTCTGCATGTCTCCCGAACCCGTAGGGTCTACACACTTAAGGTTTGGTGACGCTAGGGTTGTATGAATATGAGTATGCAGCAAACTGAATGTTGTTCGGAGTCCAGGATGAGATCCCGGACGTCACGAGGAGTTCCGGGATGGTCCGGAGGTAAAGAATTATATATAGGAAGTGCTGTTTCGGCCATCGGGAAAGTTTCGGGGTCACCCGGTATTGTACCGGGACCACCGGAAGGGTCCCGGGGGTCCATCGGGTGGGGCCACCTACCCCGAAGGGCACCATGGGCTGAAGTGGGAGGGGAACTAGCCCCTAGTGGGCTGGTGCACCCCTCCGGCGCCTAGGGTTGGAAACCCTAGGGTGGGGGGGGGGCGCACCACTTGCCTTGGGGGGCACTCCACCCCCCTGGCCGCCGCCCCCTTGGGAGATTCCCATCTCCAGGGCCGGCGCCCCCCCTAGGGGGCCTATATAAAGGAGGGGAGGAGGGAGGGCAGCCGAACCCTGAGTCTTGGCGCCTCCCTCCCCTTGCTACACCTTTTCCTCCTCCCGCAGTTGCTTGGCGAAGCCCTGCCGGAGTCCTGCTGCATCCACCACCATGCCGTTGTGCTGCTGGATCTTCATCAACCTCTCCTTCCCCCTTGCTGGATCAAGACGGAGGAGACTTCACGCAGACCATACGTGTGTTGAACACGGAGGTGCCGTTCGTTCGGCGCTAGGGTCTCCGGTGATAGCATCACGACGAGAACGACTACCTCAACCCCGTTCTCTTGAACGCTTCTGCACGCGATCTACAAGTGGTATGTAGATGCATCTCTCTCTCGTTGCTAGATGAACTCATAGATTGATCTTGGTGAACATAGGAAATTTTTTATTTTATGCAACGTTCCCCAACACCACCGTGCTTGGATCTCCGCCGACCTCTCCGCAGCAGCGCGTGCGTCCTTTTCTTTCTTGCGGCGGGGGGCCTCTCTTTTCTTGAGTGCTTTCTGACTTTTCCGCTCCCTCTGTGCGGCTTTGTCCGCCTCTTGCTCTACCGCCCATTCGGCCTTGGCATCTTCAAATTCCTCCAACATAGTTGTGAGGTCGCAAGCGGCGATGAACTCGGCACAGTGGAATGCCATCGCTTCCCTACCATTTTTTGTGCGGTCGTGGGCGGCGCGGAACTCAGCGCGGCGGGATGCCATCGCTGCCTTACCAGTTAGTGTGCGACGCGGTGGCATGAACGACGCTTGGTGAGAGCTCTGGGGTGGAGTGGCCGGACAACCGTATAGTGCATTGGTTTGTCAAGAGCTCATGGACAGAAGACGAAGCAAATTAGGATTCCCCTTCAATCCTGGTCATTTATTACTGAGTAAAATGCATTGGCGGTCATCGAACTTGTCTTGATAGCTCACTTTGATCATTGTATACGAGATATGGTGATTATACGGTCACTGGTTCAGCGTATAGCTCCGTATTTGTATGGTTGACCAGTTAAACAGTCTGCATGCGCATCATCAGCTCGTGTTCTTTATCTATCTATGCGGGCCTACCTATGAATGGAGAAAGAAATACTGTAAAAACCGAAATTATGCGTATGTGGGGAATCAAACCACGGACTCGTCACTGCAACGCACCCTCGCCAGCCAAATGAAAATGAAATACTTCGCGTCAGACATGCACACTCACGCTATCAAAGCATTCTAATGCATGAACGCCGCCCTCTAAATCAAAGTCCTACTCATGGCGCAATGCAAACGGCGAGCCCATCACCTGCGCGCCCCGGCGGTGCCTGACATTACTGTTTAGACGTTTGATGGAGGCCTACGCGAACGCCGAGCATGTATTCACCTGGCTGAACACCAACGGTCATACTCGGACCGCCTTGCTCATGTATATCGTCCATCACAACGACAATCTACAAAACATCTAAGCTAGAGAGGGTACTATGGTAGTATGGTACAGAGTATGTACTATCATGAGCGACCAATCTTAGTGCCACTGCACATCGAAACCCCTTCCATCGCTAGCATGCACTTCCCGCCTGAAACGGTCACCGTCTCTCCAGAATGTCAATGCCGCATTCACCAGACTTAACTGCAGGTGCAATTGGAGTGTCACTGACATGCAGGCCAGACGCCCGTTGGGCCCACATGTCAGTAACCCAAACGCATCTGCAGTTAAGTCACTGAAGCAACGTCCGCATTCACGCCCGACGAACCTACTCCGGCGCCAGTTGTCCATCCGTCTGCTGCGGCTCATTGCCATTCGCCCGCTATATTAACTTCAGCCCCAGCTCCAAGCCATAGCCAAAGACCCACACTTATTCTCCTCCGGTCCCTTCCTTCTGTCGACACCACTTCAACCATGGCCTCCTGGCGCTCCGAAGCTCTCTTGGACGTACTGTCGTAGGAGCAGACGAGGGACATCGGTGGCTCCGCTCCGGGCGTGCTCCAAAGCTCTCTTCGACATACTGTCGCATGAGCAAATGAAGGAGATCACCGGCGCCCCCCGGCCGCCCTCCGCCGCCACGACCATGAAGTCGGCGCGCGTGCGCGGGCATAGCCGGCAGCGAGGAAGAGTAGTACACGGTAGGTCATCGCCGCTCTGGTCCAAGGAAGGCCACCGCTACTCCACTCAGTCGACGCCAAGCTTGGTGGGGTAAACATCGGGGGGCCGATTAGCCGCTTGACGGCGACGTGGAGGCGGAAATTTTCAGAACCTTGTGCTCCGGCCGGAGGAGGAGTTTATCGAGGCGGATGAGGAGGAGGCAAAGGCAATGGCCAGCTTTCTCGGGTTCATGGCCGGACATGGTGGTCGGGCGCCGGCTGTCAGGAACCCGACTCAATGCCACATCGATCTAGCATGTAACACCTCATATCACTTTGCGGCCTCACGCATGGTATCCCCACGGGTGTCGCCTTACCTTTGCCCGGCACCGTTTGCGCCTTTTGGCACACGTATATGATAGTGTCGCTAGCATCCATATGATAAGGAGCCCGGGCTCGATGGGACAGACACAGGAACGAAGAAGGACACATGCCGGCCAGCCTAAGTGTTCCGGAGCAGTAGCAAGCTACCATGGCTCAGTGGAAGCACTAGGAGACATTTCCCGGTAAGAGAGGCTACTACGAATAAACAACTAGATAGTCAGATCCCACACATACCAAGCATTTCAATAACATACACACAATATTCTTGATATGTGCAAATACAACATGGCATCACAACATGACTCTACAACTCAAGTATTTATTCAATAGGCTCCGAGGAGCGAGATATTACAAACATGGGTTTCACGACCCAACATTCAGAGCATACAAGTCAAAGCACAAGCGGAAGCTTAACATGTCTGAGTACAGACATCTACAAATGAAAAAGGCTGAGAAGCCTGACTAACTACCAGATCCTGCCGAGGGCACAAGATCGTAGCTGAGGTAACAAGCTGAACGTGGAAGTCCACGTGGAACTAGTAGCGAGACTGAAGTCTCTCTGCAAAAACATAAATTCAGAAACGTGAGTACAAGTGTACCCAGCAAGACTTACATCAGAACTAGCTACATATGCATCATTATCAACAAAGGGATGGTGGGGTTTAACTGCAGCAAGCCAGCTTTGACTCAGTGGCTAACCTGAACTACGTCTGCAAGTAACTCTTTTGAGGTGGCGCACACGAGTCCACATATTCACCAAATCAATACACCACTATGGATCCGCCCCCGTCTCCCTACGAGAACGCCATCCATAGCACTCACGCTTATCTTGCGTATTTTAGAGTATCCACTTTCACTTGTCTATGAACTGTACATGCAACCCAAAAGTCCTTTACCGCGGACACGGCTATTCGAATAGATCATATTAACCCTGCAGGGGTGTACTTCTTCACACATGCTCTCGCCACTTACCACCATGTACACGTCGTGTATTTGGGCAACCTTCAAGCGGAGGCCTGGCGAGGGAGTCGGCCACGACCTAACTAACCACACAAGTCTCTTGTCCAGGTTTATCGCCTATTCGGGTTCCATCCGCAAGGAGATCCGGCCGGGGTGTCGCTCACGGCCCCAAACGATGTGTGCAGGGTTCCCAAGTCCACCATCCGGGTGCCACTTGGTACACCGGGCCACTGTGCCTACTCTGTCCCAAGCCCACCTGTACCGGGTGCCACTTGGTAGACTACTAACACTACCTACAAACACCAGAAATTAGTTACAACTCCTAGACAGAGATCAAGTCGGTTAATAAGTCGAGAGAGTCAATTAAGGATCCCAATGTGTGGTAGTAGCTGTTCATGGATCACAAACACAGAACTCAGTTCCCGAGGACGGCTGCAATGAGACAACCCACCATGTACTCCTACATGGCCTCTCACCGCTACCTTTACCAAATCGTGTTCACACACTTAGCTCTTAACAGTAGGACATGTTCACACACCTCCAATTCATCCCCGATGAATCAGACCTGACACAACTCTAAGCAATAGCAGGCATGACAAACAAGCATGAATGAGTAGGCACATCAGGGCTCAAACAACTTCTACTCATGCTAGTGGGTTTCATCTATTTACTATGGCAATGACAGGTCATGCAGAGGATAAAGGGGTTCAACTACCGCTGCAAGTAACATCTGTATCGTTGTTGTCCTAATGCAGTAAAATAGAGCAGGAGCGAGAAAGTGGGATTGTATCGGAATGAATAAGGGGGTTTTGCTTGCCTGACACTTCTGAAGATAGTATAGTTCTTCATCGATGTCATCGAACTCATCGTCGGAACGTCGTCTACTGAGAGGGGACAAATACCGACAACAGAGAAGGAAACACGATCAATGCAATGCACAATATGATGCATGATCATTACATGGCAATATGAGTGTGTTGGCCTAATGCAACTACAACCAGATGTGTTTGGGTCATTTTGAACCAAAGGTTCAATCCCAAATTCAAATTATGAAATTAAGTAGTGCATTATCATGTTTTGATCTAAACAGCAATGTTAAGTTGTTTAAACATGCATGAAACCAGTACAGATGGATATATTGGATTTTTCTGATCATTTTTCATATATAACTTATTTCATTCTGGACTACGGTTATTTTTTTATGATTTTTAGAAGTTAGCACTATTTTCTGGAATATCCTCAGAAAGAATAAATCTAGAAAAACCTATTACTATGTCAGCATAACATCAGACTGACATCAGCAGGTTAGCTGACCGGGTCCAGGTCAAACCTGACGTGTGGGGTCCACACGTTAGTGACACAACTAATTAACAGGGGGTTATTGCTAATCTAATGAAAAGATTAGGGCGCCCGGGGCCCACTATCAGTCATTAGGTGGGGGTTAGTGCTAATTAAACTCCTGGCCGGTGGGGAGGTCAAACCCTGGTCAGCAGGGTCAAACCGGCTGGACCTGGTCCACGGCTTGTTGCCGGCGATGACAGAGACGACGGAGCGCTTCAGAAATTGCCCACAGGCGATGGTTTTGGGCGTGGGGAGGCTCTACGAAGAGCTACTGCTCGCGCACAGCTGATGGAGCAGACGACGGGAGCTGGGGTGGCCAGAGACGACCGCGGCGAGGTCATCCGCGGCAGCTGGAGTTCGGACACGCGCGGGTTCGGTGCTTCGGTGCATGGCAGGACTAGCTGGTGGTCGGGGTCGTTTCCTAGGAGCAACCCTAGCACGAAGACGCGCCCAGGCGCACACTACGGCATTTATAGCCACGACGGCGACATGGCCGGCGGGTGGGAGCTTCGGCCGCAGTGGCCGGGGGGCTAGAAGAGGGATTTGACGGCGGGGAGAGAGGGGTTGGGAGCAGGAGCTCACAGGGAGGCGGCATAGTAGGTCAGCGGGCTCGGGGACGTCCTTGACGGTGCGAATCGATGGCGAGGGCTCGGGTGCCGGAGGTTGAAGATGACCGCGATGACGATGAAGCAGGGCCTCCTAGCGTCTTGTAGCTCGACTGGGAGGACGAGGAGGTTCTAGCAGTGCTTCTGGACTCGGCGGAAGGGTGAGGGGTGCCCGTTGGCCGTGGTGGTGCTCATTGGCGGCAGCGGGTGTTTTCGGTGGTGCCGCGCGGAGAGAGCCAGAGGAGGAGAGGGAGAATGGCGAGTGAGAGAGAGGGAACAGGGGCTTCGAGGCATCTCCGTGGCATCACTAGAAGGGGCCGGGGAAGCAGGAGGTGGCCAGAGCAGCGTCGGCGTTCGCCACGTACCTGGTTGTCCTCCTGGCAGAGGAGGAAGATGACAAGGGGGCGCTGGTGGGCTGGGCCGCCAGCTGGGCTGCCAGCAAGCTACAGTAGCAGGCCGCAGGTGGGTGCAGGTAAGTCCTTCTGCTCTATATTATATTTTCTGTTTTGTTTTCTATTTTCTGTAATTTGTTTTTGATTTAGTTTTCAAACTAAATCAAATTTACTGCTTCTAATAAATATTGTGTGGGCTAGTTGAGCTATTCTAGAGCCCCACACAAATTTACAGAATTATTGGACTTATATTAAATATATAGCAAATATAAATCCAATGCAAATAGTTGTTGCATTAACTCCATATGCCCAAAATAAATATTTATGAGCTCCTAAAAATATTGGTTTGAATTTTGCCTCTGGCCAATATTATCAGGGAGAAGCATGAATATTTTCTTGGACCTATTTGAAGAAATTTTTATCTTGGTCATTTTCATAAATGATTTCTGAGGATTTCACATGTTCCCATTTCAAATTCATTGAAATTTAAACATGATGCACACATGACTAGCTAGTCTAGGTCATACCAGAACTAGGGATGTGACAACTCACCCCCACTAAACAAGAATCTCGTCCCGAGATTCAAGACGTCAGGTAAGAAGACAAAGGGGACACCAAGCTAACATGATATTCATGATCCAACTGTCCTTCTCAAAGATGTTGATTCATTGCTTCAAATTGATCTCAATGTCTTCGCTTTCGAGATCTTCATCCAACACGACGACAACAGAAAGAAACTCTATAGGAATCGATCTTCTCGAAGATTGAGCAACTCACGGAATGAGACATAGTAACATTTCTCGAGTTGAGACACAAAACACATATCAGGGGTGATGGAAAAGAAACATATGATGAAGGTTTAATTTGGTAGGCAACAATTCCACGCTGGAGTAGGATGGTGCATGGTTTCAAGATAGCGATGACGTAACTGCCATGATTCCATAACGGGGCACCTTGGGAGAGGTGACTCGTAGATTTATCCTTGAAGTGTCAAAAGAATTATGTTGATACAAAGGTCAGTGAAACTCTTTATACCAGGCTAATGGCAAGTCACAAACGATCATTTGATGGAATTTGAAGAAATGGCATACTCAGTTTTGGAATGGAACTATGGTTATAGAACAACTCGGCAAACGGAAAGCACATTCCAATTGATGCCGAGGATATAGCCTAGTGACTGAGCGTGCTTTCAAGAGCTTGAGCAATTCCATAATCATCATAGTCCTACCAACATCTATAAAAAGAATGTTAATACAACTACATACTACCATGATGAATAACGATGGAGGATGCAGATGAAAAGTAAGATAACACCTTCTCAGATTTCACCTTAGTGAGGCCAAGGAAACAAAATCTGTATGATCGACCGAGAGACATTTAGCACCCCTCTTCTAATGTTCTCCTTGATGTGCTAGCGTAACCCATTTATTGATATGGTTTGGTATCTAGAACATCAAGTAAAAGGTCGGACTTCGGGAGCACAAGAATCCATAAGGAACAATTAGGGAGTAATTACTATGAAGTCCTTATGGGGAGGTGGCCAACTTCCTCAATCAGAATACTACAGTAATAGGTTTTCCGACTGGGTGTGTTGGCCACGACATCCACTTTACCGGTTATAGAGAGACCAATATTATAGTTCTTGGAAGATGTTCCAACCATCATATCTGCCTGAGATTCAGATCTGGTTGGTGCCAGAGTACTCCAGACTCATCAAGTCTAGAAAAAAAATGAAAGTTTGCAACACAAACCAACGAGATAACGCCGCGAGATTCTCGGGAAACGACTGCGGTAGCAAGGTCCAAAACATGAGCTGATTCTGCTACACACATGTGAACACGCTGTCCCAGACAAGCATGACCACATGGTAGTATTACAACAAAACACTACCGAGTTCTGGTTGGGAGCCATCATCGAGGATATCGGAGACTTGTGCATGATCTAGAATTAACACCACCAATTCCTTTTCCTTGAGCAAATCAATCAGTGGCTTGGGGTGCTACGGTATACATATGGAGTGGAGGTAATTAATCTACCAAACCATGGTATACTTTGCACATGCATGACTGACTCGGGATGATTCCAAAGGAACAAAACAATCTTTCTCAGATCCACGGCGGCAACTTACACCAAGTGCACGTGAATTAGAGGAGGTCACTTCTTTCGCCAAAACATATATTTCATAAATGGGACATGAATATAATGCTTACAAAAGTTTCTAACACTAGCTCAATGTTCAACATGAATTATGGAGGAGACAAAATGCTGCTGATGGGCTCAATAGCAACTCATCGTAATTTCCATATCACTGGACTCCCACCATTATGTGAACACGATGATAGCATTGGTCAGACCAAAAGATGTAATGGTGTATGCTCGAGGGATCAACCACGAGTAAGACAACATTATGAACATCGTTGGTTCTGATTTGACTTGATGATAGCCCATACTCAAGTCAAAGTTTTGACAAGACAATAGATCCAACAACTGATCACGAGGACCAATTGGTGAAGATATCATCTTTCTTCAACACACACACAAACACAAAGATATCCCTTCAGAAAGAGCCAAATTCGGCAAAGCTTTGTATCTTCCACCTCTCCAAGTTGTTGTTTAGCTTAACCAACTAGCTCAGGGTATCCAACATATATTCTTGGAGAAGGGGTGGTTTATAAGAAACCAACTTGATCACGAACTCAACATAGCGGTCAGGTGACAACCTGGCGATACTTCCGAGAAGATATTCGGAGAATCACGAACCACCGATATGTTACTAAGCTTGAGAATAATCTTGCTTTTCGAGGCAAGACGAAATGATCAAATGAGCGAGGGATTGACACTATCCTAACTCATTGATCGAAAAGTGCATCGGAAATAAGGACTAGGTAGCACGATAAACCTTAGGGTGATGATTCAACAATCAACACATAAGGATAAGATTATTGTCCATTAACTACCAAGCAACACAGTTGCTAGGAGTATTGATTTCACACATCACGATTCGCTTGTCGGCATTCCGGTTGCGACAACACGGAACCGAGGAATGAATAATGATGGCGGGAAGTATCACTATATCAAGAATTCATAAGAGGGTGTGCAATTCTCATGACATTCCTAACATAAGACGGTAATACTTTAGGGTAGAACAGAATCAAGGCTGGATTGACATTTTGATCTGTGGGATACAACTACTTTGACCCAATCCCGGATATGGAAGAGGTACTGGAGTTTGTTTCTCCTAGTCATGCCGGAATATATTGGCTTGACGGACCACAAGAGTAATAGACATCAATGAGCGAATGCACGCATACTCTTGACTATCAATTGATAGACAAGGGACACAAAACAACTAAAGAGGGACAACTCAAAAGAACATACGATTTTTTGAGTTGTGGGTGCATAGATTAGCATGTCGAACGAGTTCAACATATTTCTTCTTGATAACCCATGCAAAAAGGTAGAACTGGCAGAGCCACAATATAGAATGGAGAACTCACCAAGAGCCCTCTGGTTGTGATCTTTCGGTTCAACGAGGAACTTCTGCCATAAGTAGTTCATGGTATTTGGAAGAAAGAAATACCACGAACCTCGAGGACTATTCCAAAGGTTACTAATATCCTAAAGGAACTAGCAAACACTATCAACATGAAATAAGTAGGGTGAATCTCGGGTCCAAGAACCCAGGAATAGAATACCTACTAATTAAATTGCATCACGGCATGCTTTCGAGAATGATGGCCAGAATGATCACACTGGAAACACAAAACATGGCTAGATTACTAGGTGGTACTCTAAGACACCTAGGGTCATAATAATAGCTCCAACATATATGTCGAGGCAACAAAGTACCTCAACTCACCAATTAGTGTGATTAACCTGGACAAAGGAACATCGAAACGGTAAGAGGGGGTTTGCAAATGCATCAGACTGTCTAGAAACCTGGGATGACTCGGACAGCATAACGGCTGTAAATGCTCAAGATGACTTGAGACATCCGACAAAATGGTGGCATAACCACTCGATCATCACAATATCAAGATTCTGAGACCAGCTATGAATACACGGAAGTAGTAGGAACTGAACCAAGGCTTAAGTCCAACAATTCTATAAGTCTACGGATTAGTAACACGTGATCCTGATAGACAGAAGAGATAGCCTAGTTCCTTAACCCCGTAGGAAAGATAAGATGACTCAGATCAGAAGGGCATAAGGTATAAGGAGTAAAAAGAGCCTTACGTTCCATCCCACAATCAATTCCCTTATATAACTAAAGCATTTCTAGACTCAACTTGGACTAGTTTGGCTTGGTAATCCTACAGGCAGTCAAGCTCTGATACCAACGCTGTCAGGACCCCGACTCAATGCCACATCGATCTAGCATGTAACACCTCATATCACTTTGCGGCCTCACGCACGGTATCCCCACGGGTGTCGCCTTACCTTTGCCCGGGACCGTTTGCGCCTTTTGGCACACGTATATGATAGTGTCGCTAGCATCCATATGATAAGGAGCCCGGGCTGACGTGGCTAGTCTTAAACCCAAAGTGGCACAAACTTACAGGGATAGGCATCCATGAATCAGCATCGAACGTGTCGGTCATCCGCGAGTGAATCCAGGCTGTAGCACTAGGCTAGCAGGACTCCGGTGAACCGGGCTGTAGCGGGCTAACAGGACTCCGGTATTCATCACGTGACATTTCCCCGACGGGACAGACACAGGAACGAAGAAGGACACATGCCGGCCAGCCTAAGTGTTCCGGAGCAGTAGCAAGCTACCATGGCTCAGTGGAAGCACTAGGAGACATTTCCCGGTAAGAGAGGCTACTACGAATAAACAACTAGATAGTCAGATCCCACACATACCAAGCATTTCAATAACATACACACAATATTCTTGATATGTGCAAATACAACATGGCATCACAACATGAATCTACAACTCAAGTATTTATTCAATAGGCTCCGAGGAGCGAGATATTCCAAACATGGGTCTCACGACCCAACATTCAGAGCATACAAGTAAAAGCACAAGCGGAAGCTTAACATGTCTGAGTACAGACATCTACAAATGAAAAAGGCTGAGAAGCCTGACTAACTACCAGATCCTGCCGAGGGCACAAGATCGTAGCTGAGGTAACAAGCTAAACATCGAAGTCCACGTGGAACTACTAGCGAGACTGAAGTCTCTCTGCAAAAACATAAATTAAGCAACGTGAGTACAAATGTACCCAGCAAGTCTTACATTAGAACTAGCTACATATGCATCATTATCAACAAAGGGATGGTGGGTTTTAACTGCAGCAAGCTAGCTTTGACTCAGTGGCTAACCTGAACTACGTCTGCAAGTAACTCTTTTGAGGTGGCACACACGAGTCCACATATTCACCAAATCAATACACCACTATGGATCCGCTCCCGTCTCCCTACGAGAACGCCATCCATAACACTCACGCTTATCTTGCGTATTTTAGAGTATCCACTTTCACTTGTCTATGAACTGTACATGCAACCCAGAAGTCCTTTACCGCGGACACGGCTATTCGAATAGATCATATTAACCCTGCAGGGGTGTACTTCTTCACACACGCTCTCGCCACTTACCACCATGTACACATCGCGTATCTCAGCAACCTTCAAGCGGAGGCCTGGCGAGGGAGTCAGCCACGACCTGACTAACCACACAAGTCTCTTGTCCAGGTTTATCGCCTATTCGGGTTCCATCTGCAAGGAGATCCGGCCGGGGTGTCGCTCACGGCCCCAAACGAGGTGTGCAGGGTTCCCAAGTCCACCATCCGGGTGCCACTTGGTACACCGGGCCACTGTGCCTTGTCTGTACCAAGCCCACCTGTACCGGGTGCCACTTGGTAGACTACTAACACTACCTACAAACACCAGAAACTAGTTGCAACTCCTGGACAGAGATCAAGTCGGTTAATAAGTCGAGAGAGTCAATTAAGGATCCCAATGTGTGGTAGTAGCTGTTCATGGATCACAAACACAGAACTCAGTTCCTGAGGACGGCTGCAATGAGAGAACCCACCATGTACTCCTACATGGCCTCTCACCGCTACCTTTACCAAATCGTGTTCACACACTTAGCTCTTAACAGTAGGACATGTTCACACACCTCCAATTCATCCCCAATGAATCAGACCTGACACAACTCTAAGCAATAGCAGGCATGACAAACAAGCATGAATGAGTTGTCACATCAGGGCTCAAACAACTCCTACTCATGCTAGTGGGTTTCATCTATTTACTGTGGCAATGACAGGTCATGCAGAGGATAAAGGGGTTCAACTACCGCTGCAAGTAACAGTTGTATCGTTGTTGTCCTAATGCAGTAAAATAGAGCAGGAGCGAGAAAGTGGGATTGTATCGGAATGAACAAGGGGGTTTTGCTTGCCTGGCACTTCTGAAGATAGTATAGTTCTTCATCGGTGTCATCGAACTCAACGTCGGAACGTCGTCTACTGAGAGGGGACAAATACCGATAACAGAGAAGGAAAGACAATCAATGCAATGCACAATATGATGCATGATCATGACATGGCAATATGAGTGTGTTGGCCTAATGCAACTACAACCAGATGTGTTTGGGTCATTTTGAACCAAAGGTTCAATCCCAAATTCAAATTATGAAATTAAGTAGTGCATTATCATGATTTGATCTAAACAGCAACGTTAAGTTGTTTAAACATGCCTGAAACCTGTACAGATGGATAGATTGGATTTTTCTGATCATTTTTCATATATAACTTATTTCATTCTGAGCTACGGTTATTTTTTTATGATTTTTAGAAGTTAGCACTATTTTCTGGAATATCCTCAGAAAGAATAAATCCAGAAAAACCTATTACTGCGTCAGCATAACATCAGACTGACATCAGCAGGTTAGCTGACCGGGTCCAGGTCAAACCTGACGTGTGGGGTCCACACGTCAGTGACACAGCTAATTAACAGGGGGTTATTGCTAATATAATGAAAAGATTAGGGCGCCCGGGGCCCACTATCAGTCATTAGGTGGGGGTTAGTGCTAATTAAACTCCTGGCCGGTGGGGAGGTCAAACCCTTGTCAGTGGGGTCAAACCCACAGGACCTGGTCCACGGCTCGTCGCCGGCGATGACAGAGACGGCGGAGGGCTTCGGAAATCGCCCACATGCGATGGTTTTGGGCGTGGGGAGGCTCTACGAAGAGCTGCTGCTGGCGCACAACTGATGGAGCAGGCGGCGGGAGCTGGGGTGGCAGGAGACGACCGCGGCGAGGTCATCCGCGGCAGCCGGAGTTCGGACACGCGTGGGTTCGGTGCTCCGGTGCACGGCAGGACCAGCTGTTGGTCGGGGTCGTTTCCTAGGAGCAACCCTAGCATGAAGACGCACCCAGGCGCACACTACGGCGTCTGTAGCCACGACGGCGACATGGCCGGCGAGCGGGAGCATCGGCCGCGGTGGCCGGGGGGCTAGAGCAGTGATTCGACGGCGGGGAGAAATGGGTTGGGAGCAGGAGCTCACAGGGAGGCGATGCAGTAGGTCAGCGGGCTCGGGGACGTCCTTGACGGCGTGAATCAACGGCGAGGGCTCGGGTGCCCGAGGCTGAAGATTACCGCGATGACGATGCAGCAGGGCCTCCTAGCATCTTTTAGCTCGACTGGGAGGACGAGGAGGTTCCGACAGTGCTTCTGAACTCGGCGGAAGGGTGAGGGGTTCCTGGTGGCCGCGGTGGTGCTCGTCGGCGGCAGCGGGTGTTTTCGGTGGTGCCGCGCGGACAGAGCCAGAGGAGGAGAGGGAGAACAGCGAGTGAGAGAGAGGGAACAGGGGCTTCGAGGCGTCTCGGTGGCGTCGCTAGAAGGGGCCGGGGAAGCAGGAGGTGGCCAGAGCAGCATCGGCGCTCGCCACGCACCTGGTTGTCCTCCTGGCAGAGGAGGAAGATGACAAGGGGGCGCTGGTGGGCTGGGCCGCCAGCTGGGCTGCCAGCAAGCTACAGTAGCGGGCCGCAGGTGGATGCAGGTAAGTCCTTCTGCTCTATTTTATATTTTCTATTTTGTTTTCTATTTTCTGTAATTTGTTTTTGATTTAGTTTTCAAACTAAATCAAGTTTACTGCTTCTAATAAATATTGTGTGGGCTAGTTGAGCTATTCTAGAGCCCCACACAAATTTACAGAATTATTGGACTTATATTAAATATATAGCAAATATAAATCCAATGCAAATAGTTGTTGCATTAACTCCAAATGCCCAAAATAAATATTTATGAGATCCTAAAAATATTGGTTTGAATTTTACCTTTGGCCAATATTTTCAGGGAGAAACATGAACATTTTCTTGGACCTATTTGAAGAAATTTTTATCTTGGTCATTTTCAGAAATGATTTCTGAGGCTTTCACATGTCCCCATTTCAAATTCATTGAAATTTAAACATGATGCACACATGACTAGCTAGTCTAGGTCATACCAGAACTAGGGATGTGACACGCGATCATTTAGATTAGGTTTACAGTAGGTTTAGTACGGTTTGTGTGAAATATGTAATGAATTTCGTCCAGTTTGTAGGAAAAGTTTTCGAAATGTAATGAATTTCATCCGGTTAATTTGAAATTTGCTTTGTTTGGACGAATTTCGTCCAGTTAGTTCATATAGTTGTCGAAAGGTATGCGGGCAGCATCAGATGGCATCCATCAGTGTCCTTGGACAGATGCCGATGTAAATTTGTAGGCCAGAGCTGGAGATGCCCTAACTATCATGCTATAATCGCTAACAATCCTCCATATTTTGGCAGGGAATAGTTGTCCCTCGATCAAAATCAGATCCGCGGTGTTTCGCACTCCTCCCGCGTAAGAGTGTAAACTCTTGCTTTCATAAAAATGGAGCAACTGGACCGCACTATAGCACGTCATATCACTCGAACTAGCCTGCCTAACGAGCGGGAAAGCACCGCCCTTGTCATTTTGTTCTGGATTTCTATCGATCGATCGTGCGAAAATGTTACGCTTCGCAAGTTCTAAAGGAAAAGGCGGCACACTTACAACTCGTACGCGTCGCAACCCCGACAGTCCGGCTCGCACGCCGCTCACCACAGGGGACACGCGTTGTCTTACAATTTCACTAACATGTGGGACCGTAATTGAATAAACCGTCGATAGCCGAAATCTAATCGCTCGGTGGGCGTTGGCTGAGAAGAGTGAAACGGGGGAGGGAGAAGAGATCGCCCGCCCGCCACGCACGGACTCCAAGAAATATATGGTGATAATGTGAGGTGGGCCATGCTGGAGTCCGGACCGCTTCCGGAGCCCTCTCTCACCGCCCTGGCCCCTCAAGACGCCAGCTGCCCGCTGCGTGCATAGCAAGTAGTCCCCGCTTATGTGGAGGAGAGAGAGGCATTGACAAAGTCAAGGAATAACAGTGGAGCCAATAGCTTTCATCAAAAATAAAGAATGAATACTCGTTGCTCGTCCTCTATATCGGAAAGAATACTTTCATTCGCCGACATGTGGGACGTCGACCATCCTGGTCCACCTGCCATGCACAAAATTATCCTGGTCTACCCCGGTCGTATCGCAGGCCCAACCTTTCCCACTGTAAGTTGTTCGGACGAAGGAACCATCATGACTTTGTTGAATTCCGCTTCTTCAAGAAAACTTATTGTACCCGCAATACTACAATCACACACGAAGACTGGACGGCACTGTACCACGTCATATCACTGAAACCCACTAGGCCAAACTAGCCCGCCTAGGTCATCTATTTTGGAATGGAGGGAGTACGTCTCTGCACTGCTATGATTTTGTGTTCCACGTTCTATGTACTTTTGCTACGATTTTCCTACCCTATGAACCAAATGAGGCCTGAATGTATGTCGACTATTGTCTGATCGATCGCTAAGCCTACAATTTTAGGAGCTAGGGCTATTGGTCGATCGACGAGGGATAAGTATAAGCGTACCACGAGCTCATCAGCCCCAAGGTTTCTCTTCGGTGAGTGTTTTGCAAGTACTATAGCTCACACAGTAGCTAGCCTACTAACACCAAGAATCATCAAACAAGCCCTGCTAATATGATAAACATTTGAAACTTACATCTAAGCATGCCATATATTACATCAAAAGTTGGTGAGGATACATTTGTTTCCATAACTCGGAGAGGGTTCGCATGATTCATCGCATGATTCACTATCAAACAAAAGTAGCAAGTTCCTCCCACAAAAGATAGTGCACTAGCCCTAAGATGGTTCGATAACACGCATCGTTCTGGTAATTAAACACAGGGCAATGCAATCTACCCTGAAGGGTTAGCGCGACCAACTATTTCTTGTCATCGATCTCTCGGGCAATGACCACAGCACGGACAGCGGCATGGGAATCAATTTCTGGGGCGTTGTCCACATGACTGACCGCGACATCGGAATCGATTTCTAGGGCGATGTCCACAGGACTGACCGCGACATCGGAATCGATCTCTGGGGCGATGTCCACAGGATGGACAGCGGCATCGGAATCGATCTCCCGGGCGATGCCAAAAGGACGGGCCACGACATCGGAATCATCAAGGACAACCTACACAACCCTAACATATTAGCAAGCACATTGCAAATAATCAAAAACCACAACTATGGTAATAAGCCATTATTTTTTACCTTGTGCAGCTCACCGGGGGATCTCATCCCTCCGGGGGCCATCTCCTCGTCCTCGATGGGGGCCATCACCTTGCCAGGGGAATACTGCTTCTCAACGGCGACTATCTCCTCAAACTCGGTCTTGAGCCTCATATAGATGGCAATCAGAGATCCTGGAGTAGGCACGGTGGGGCCCTTGCTATTCTTCCAACTTTCTTTGAGGGGTTCGTCTGCCAACGTCCTCAACTCTTTGGCCAGTGCTTGTTTCTTGGAGTTCTTCGTCTCCATGGGTTGGCCCGCCAACATGGTCAACTCGTTGGTCGGTGCTCGCTTTCTGGAGATCGCTGTCTCCAGTAGGTTGTCCGCCGGCATCTCTTTGCCTAGTGCTCCAGGATCCATCAATGAACTGACAAACAAAAAGCAATCGAAAGGAAACCACAATCGCAATGAAAACAAGAAAATAATAGGATGTGAGAATCGGTCGGTGCTTCGCAAAAAGAAGATTATTGGAATGAAAATATAGCAGCATAACTGATTCGCCCACCTTTCCTTCGTCGGTACAGAAGAAAAATGGCAGAAGTGAGTAGCCTGGAGTGAGGTTTTCTTCAAGAAAGGGAAGAAAGGGCTTGAACGAGCGTTCCAATGAAATGATGGTTGCTTCGTCCAGTCCAACTGGGAGGCCACCTTACCACTGCTGGTAAAGGTGTGGGTTTTGTGATATGATGGGTCATGACGGCCACACCGGGGTGACAGGTGAGTCTCGAGTGTAGCACCTCGCTGTGATTTGGTGGATGGCACGCGTGCCCGGATGCTTTGAAATGTCCCACATGTAGATAGAGCGGCTAGTCATATAAGAGTGCTCAATATTGTGCACCGCGACCAAGAAGGAGAGGAAAACGAGAGAACTACGTAATTAATGCATGAGTTTAATTAGGGTAGTTTTGTAAAGTACGAGATACGTTCCTCCAATCGCAAAATGCCTTGGTTCATGAGATTTGAGATTTGAGCCCTATAAACCAGAAGGGAGGGGGTACTGCACACGGTGTAGTCTAGTCACTTGTTGAAATCTCTAGAAAGGCAAATACTCCTTTCCGGTTTACAGGTCTATACTACTCCCTCCGTCTAGGTGTGTAAGTCATCTTACGAAAACCAAATAGTCCCAAAACACTTAGGCGCGGTGCATTAACTTCTACCTTGTTTCTTGTTTCTTGACATACGTATCAACCAATAAGAGATGAGAGGTGTGCATGCTTTTAATGACTTGCAATGGCTAGTACATTGCATGGAATGCTATTAATTAGAAAATAAACATTGGTGACCCAGTAGGAAACGGTTCTAAGCGTGTGGACCTATGCAGAATGAGTATCAACCAATGGATAATGGAGTTCAATTGTTAAACAATAGCAATTTTGTCTCATGCAAAAGCCTGGCTAGTACTCCAAGGAACCGCACCACGCGAGCATTCGCAACTGCCACGTTCGGTTTGCGCTTGGCTCTTCGCATCTTCGAGAAGACGAACAATGATGTTACTCCTACTTCTACAGTATCGAATCCACTGCTGCATGTCCATCCACCTCGTGCGGGAGGGATAGTGTGTAGAGAAAGCTTCTTCCTACTGCTCCTGCCTTTGCGTCTATGACAGGTGGGCCCAACAGGTGGTTGGCCCCCTGTCATGCAGCCAAAGGCAGGTGTAGTTAAGGCACCAGAGTTCAGTCCACGAGGGAGAGGGCGTCATAGTAATCAAATTGCTCGGTCTTGTACGAGTTGACATGACACATCAAAGCACTTCACTCGATAAAAGTCTTTTTACACATTTCAAATGGGCTACTTCGTATGTAGGAGTAGACATATTCTGCTTCGTATGTAGTCACTTGTTGCAATCTCTAAAAAGACTTATATTTGGAAATGGAGGGAGTACAACGCATGCATGCATGCCGTGACTTTCCTTTTGATACTTGCATGTGTTGATTTGATGCACCTTGCCAAATTTTGACTATAAATTTAACTAACCAAATTTTCATGCATGTCACAAAAAATTACGGGGCTGTTTGGATTGTGACTATGTTTGTCTTATGTTGCCACATTATTTTTCCCACACTTGCCACACTTGCCTAACCTGAGTTGCTCAAATTGTTAGACACACTTTGGCTTGCCTAAGGGAATCTTGCCACAATTTTTGTGTCTATGACATGTGGGGTTCACTGCTAATAAAAAAAATTCTTGTCTTAGGTGTGGCTAATAAAAAATACTTATATTTAGGAATGGAGGGACTAGAAAATATAAATAATAATGCATGTTGGGGCAACCCTCGCTTCCGCTAATGTTAGCCGTGGGCTTGTTCACAATTTTTACGAGGGGGTGGTTGTTCCTTTAATGGAGGGACTTGTAGTACCAGACTTGAACGATACAAAGTGCGACCCGGCACACCATAACACCACTTGGAACAAGTGGGTAGCTATCTCAAAAAACAATCAAAAACTAAAAAAACCGTGACCTGGCATGTAGTAGTACACAATTTTAAACGATTGTTTTGATGCAGTGAAAAAGGAAAACTACCCCACTACTTATATATAGGCCGAAGCCTCCGCGCTTGCTTGCTAGGGTTGCTCTATTCAAACACTCTCATCCTCTCCAGATCTAAACAAGATAGGGGTAGTAACACTGTTTTTCTCCCTTCAAAAAACACTGGCTTTCTATCCTCACCGCTAGTTACAGATCCGGACGTATCCCCCTCCGCTGGTGAAGGGAAGGAGGGGCAGCGTTTAGGCCGTTGTCGACAGCGAGGGAGGAGACCCACTGCTGGCCGCACCATTATCTCTGGCCGAGCGCCGGCGCGGGAGGTCCTCCGATCCCTTCATCATTGCCTGTGGGCGGATCCGGCCTCGCGCCACCCACCTATCCACATCCCGACGACCTTCAGGTATATCTTCGTTCGAAACCGCCTTAGCTCTACTTCCCCAGCTCGCTACGTCGTTGCATGTGCATCATTTTCTACCTCTCAGCCCCTCTTGATCGGATGGTCCAACGTCACCTATTTTTTTTTCTATTGTTAGAGGTAAATCTACTTCATGGAGTCGAATCTTGTACTCCCTCTGTTCGAAAATACTTGTCATTGAAATAAAGTGGGGGTGGGGGAATTTAGTATGTGCATCGGACTTGGTACAAATAGGAAGGGAAGGGGATGAAAGTAGTATAGACTGGTCATCCAACCAGTCTCTTGGTCGAAAAGGGAAATATAGGGGTAACGCTATACACAGTGGTATGACCAGGACTAGATTTGCTATGCACACATAGGAGTAGGTGGCTAGAGTGAACAAAAATGGGACCAACCCAGATATGTTTCTTGGATGTTTGTTTCTCGGGGCAACAAACTATGAATCACCACTTTATGCCCCTGTTTACGTACATGGTGCTGTACTGCTAGTGCACCCACTGTCCCATGCCCTTATTCCAAATATTTAGGCTCCGGTCAGAATAAAGGGGCAGAAAACATAGGTCTTGATGAAAATAGAGGAATAGGAAAGGAATGTAGGTATAAAACTATGGAACAGCGAACCGGAGGAAACTCTCAAGAGAATGTGTTCTGATGGACTACGAAATGTACATATTTGTTTTTTAGAGTAGCATGCTTGGCAGTATGAGATGTTATTTGTTTATTCAGTTGCACAATGACTACTCTTGTCCTCACCTCACGTACCACACATAGGTTGATTTTTTTATTCCGGCAAACATAGCACATCAACCTGTCTAACGCATGGCAGCGAGCGCCTGCCTCGGGCTTCCGCCCAAAAAATGAGCAGCGCGTGGATGTTTCTAATCCGATGGAATCAGTACTACCAGACCAGCTCTATGAAACACTATTTACCTTTCCCGTGTTCCAAACGGTTGGAAGGGAAAGAATACCGTAGGAATTGTGTTCCTACGAAAATCCTACACCAAATTAACCTGTGAACCGAACGCAACCTTAGCTGTTCTTAATATAATGTCCCTGGTAAAAATGAAGCCATGCCACTATTTTTGCCTGTAATTGTTTGAGACTCTGACAAGTAGCCAAATGTTTTTGCCTGCAATTGTTTGAGACTCTGACTATTTCCTCCGTGCCTTTTTGTGCAAATAGGGATATCCAATTCACCTGGTTGCTGTTGTGACCTTTTGGTGCACTGCGCAAAACTCTTCTTAAAAGAAGTGACTTTTGTGCTTTTTAACTGGAATGTTAGAATGGAATAGTTGGTTCATTTTGGTGGAACTGCACAAAGGGAGATCTGTGTTCCAATCCTCATCATCCATATTGGTGCCATAACCTTCCTTTAGGTAAGAATGATATTTAATGCATGTGTTCATCTCTATTTTCCGAAAATAATGCTGTTTTTTACTAGTACACTTGTACTCCCTCACTGACAAAACCAATTCTGAATTAGAAGGCCAACCATGTACTTGGTTTCACCAACTGGTGAGGAGAAAGAGAAACAGAGCATGAAGAGGAAGAAGAAGAAGAATAAACAGTGCCAAGGCAATCTTGCTGAAGCTAGAGTGCTCAGTCGAGGCTATTCAAGGGCTCCGGCAATGACTACCTTACATGTGAGACGATCCTCTAGGGAGCCCTTCCACTTCTGTTGTCTCATTTAATTAATTAGAAGTACTTAAGTACCACTAATTTATTACTGCCTAATTTTCCTGTTGGAGTTAAACAAATCTTTAGTAGGACCCTATGCTGAATCATGTACGTGTGAATGTTTGTCTATGGAGGTGAATCATGTGGTGGAGCAGGGAGGGAATATTATTAGTGTCATGACATAATAGTGCTATTGTTTTGCATGTCAATTTATTGCCATTGGTTCAATGAGGCAATGTTTTGCGTATTGTCCATCATGAATTTGATGCTACTGTTTGAGTAATATGCTAATGTCTTCCTATCCTTTCTCACTAAGCTAATGAAGGTTTCACCTTGTTCCTACTTGTGCAAATAGGGATCATGTTGTGCCAATCATACATTTTAGTGGAACTACACAAGACAATACAATGAACTGTATCCCAGCCAGTGCTTTAACTCTGCTGGAAGTTCTTGATAATATTTTGATATAATCTCAGCACTGGTAAACAAGAGTGATTTCAACCATACATTTGAAGTGCACAAAAATATATACTATTGTGTGATTCCAGTGAGTGCTTTATCATCTCTTATGGGACTACATGAATATGCTTTTTTTCTTAGGTTGGTACGGGCCTAAGGCCTTCATCCATATTAGTTTGCTGTCATCTCTATTTGTATCGTGCTACTGCCATGAGAAACCCCTTTATCTTTGCAATTTTAAGTTTTGCAACCTATGATAAATGGCAATGCTTTGAGTGTTGAGTTGAGCTAATTGGCACTGATTAAATAAACTAATACCTCTCTTTAAGCAAGACTACTATGTTGCTAACTTTAGCCATTAAGATAATGAGGGTGCTTCTATTTGTTAGTGTATGTTTCATCAACTAGTCCCACTATTACAGTAATCTCACTCTCTCAATATATGTGCCAACAGGGTTGCTAGATTTTGGTGGAACTGCACAAAAACTTTGGGTGCTTCATTGCCTCGACAGCTTCCGTCCTTTCCTGTCAGTCGCTAATCTCCGCTTGCTTTCTTCCTTTGCTGTCAGTCACTTGGCTTATCTCGGCTTCCAGTCAAAGGAAATAGTAATTGATATGCCACCTCACACAGGTTGGTACATGTCTTTATCCTGATTATTGTGCCTGTCATATGTATTGGTAATTTGGTATTGTTTTACTGTTTGCCGATTTCATAAAGGGGTAATTTGGAGCCTGAACTCGCACGCAAATCATTACATCGGGTGATTTCAGTAGAACTGCACAAAATGATCAGATGGACATGTACTTATGCTGTTGCTATGTACTCCAAAGTTCACTCAGACAAGCATCGATGTTGACAAGAAGTGCCTATATTCATTTGAGTATCAACCGGCGTCAACCAATTGTCAAACTCCAAGTATTAGGAGAGTGAACGCCAAAAATATTGCTTGGTGCATAACCCAGAAAAACGTAGTCCAGTCTTTCGTCCCAACTTGTGCCTTTTTGTTATCGGCACATATGGTAGCGAACTATATGGCATGGAGTCTAAAGATTCCAGACAGGTTGGTTGACGCGTATTTCATCTGGCACTTAATCAGTCTGCATGCCAAGGATGCTCCATTTCAGTTGAACTGCACAAAAAATTTGGGTGGTTCATTTTCTCAACCGCCTCCTTTCTCGTCTGCAATGTAGAATTTTGGCGAGATATAGGACCAAGATGATCCAGTAAACTAGTTGGATGAAAGTAGTGTCCAAGTTGCTCAAACCTCCCTTGGCACGAGGTCACTATTTGAGGATAAACCTACAAGCAAAGTTTAGATTGTCCGTGCTGCCTCTTATGTACTCGAAAGTTTACTCGTACAAGAACTAATTTTAGCAAGAAGTACCTCCGATTGAACACCATTTACCAGTCTGTACCCTAGGTAATTAGAGTTCGTCCATGGATCATATTGGCTGTGATCTCAATCATTTGGATGCATAAACATACTGAACATGTGTATATCTGAATCTTTTTGTGAATTATGTATGAATATTGTCGTGTGATCTATCAATCATTTCGATGCATAGATATGCTCAGCTTGTGTATATATGAATCTTTTGAGTTGTTGATAGTGAATGTTGTCTATGAATATGAACGTGTCCTGTGAACCTGAGTTTGATATGAATGTTTACCTTTTCTGTTGTATTTGTTTGTGAACTTGTTAGTATGCCTTCTATGGGATAAAAAACACAGGTCTCTTATAAAAGTAATGTTGTGTCCAATTTATTTTGAGCAATAACTCACTAATTTCTTAATTATATATATGAAAAATGTGCATCTCCGGTTTATTCTTTGATATTAATTGCTCCTTCTAACATAACATTATATATATAATGAGACCACCTAATACGTGTATTTCAAGGAAGTGCAAATGGGCTGGGATTTCTTAAAAAATATAAATGGGCCTGATTGACGCGAAATTATTTGATCACCCAGCCCTGCAAATGGACTGTACATTCTGGAAAACATGGGTTAAATATATGCCACATTTTTGCAGGTTGACATGTGGGACAATAGGTTGAAGCCTACACAGGGCGTTGTCAACTTGGTCAACAAATGATTGTGTCATCCACAGCCATTGGATTTATATCCAACGGCCGGCATGCACCTTCAATCTCTCGTCTTCTTCCTCCAGCATCGCCGGGACCGCTTGGTCTGGCCTCTGGTGGCTAGCGGCTCTGCTTAGCACGCATCGCTGCAAAGCGCTACCCTACCACCGGCCAGGCTATCCCTCCACCCCTCGACACCTCCTGTTATTCTCCACAGACTACAGCCCCACGCCGCAACAGAACCAGTTATAAACCTTCTCCTCCTCTCAATCTGCGACTCCACCGCCTCGCTGTGTTCGGTGCGCCGTGGTCAACAAACGAGAGTCATCGGAAGAGGACTATACGTGGAGAGCCTGACGGCTGGGACCCACGAGGTCCATGGTCGCACGCAAGGAAAGTTCCTCCTTATTGAGCTGAAAAAAATGTTTCCTCCACCTGACAGCTGGGACCCACCGGCTGTATCTTCGCACGGAAGGAAGTGCCTCCATGTTTTGCGAAATAAATTATTCATCCCGTTGACAGCTGGGACCCGTTAGATTTGGTGAATGACTTGTGGGCCTACTAAGCGGACGTGTACGCATGGCTTTGTCAACTTAATCAACAAATGATTCTAGCAGCTGGACCGTTGGATGTTAATCGAACAGCCGTGCTCCTTCTTCAACCTCTGTTCTTGCTCCTGTCTCCCATGGGCGGCACCGCGGCTGTGCTGCCGCGCACCTGAACCAGTGAAGTTTCCCACTTCTCTCCATCTGCGACTCCACTGCCCCGTCTCCCCCATCTCCGGGTCGTTCCAGTCTGGGTGCGCTCGGCACGGTGTGGTCCACGTGGTCAACAACCGAGAGTCATCGGAAGATGACTGTACGTGAGAGGCTGACAGTGGGGACGCACCACGCCCATGGACGCATGCATGCAACGGAACGCGGAGAGGTCAACATGGTCAAGGAACGACTTCCATCGGAAGTACTCAGCTGGGTCTATGACCGCAGCAAGTAAGTGCCTCCTTATTACGCGGAAAATAATGATTCCTCCAACTGACAGTAGGGACCCACTGGACGGGCCACCGTATTTTGTGAAAAAAATGTTTGCCCCTGACTGCTGGGACTCACCCGATGGGCCACCGTATTTCGCGAAAAAATCATTCCCCCCGCTGTCAGCTCGGACCCACCGGAAGTGTCTCCTTATTACGCACAAAGAAATGAATACTCCCCCTGCTAGCTGGGACCCACCTTGGTGGGAGGCTGACTTGTGGGCCTACTAAGTTGACGAGGACGAAGGGCTTTGTCAACTTAGTCAATATGAATGATTCTAGCTCCAGTGACCATACGATGTCCATCCAACGACCGTAGTGCTTCTTCAATCTCTGGTCTTCTTGCTCCAGCCGCCCAAACCAGCGCCGGTCATGCCTCATGCTTCTGCCTCCCGTGGCCGGCTGTGCTGCCGCGGAGGCCTCACCACCCCCTACTATTCCCACCGCTGGCCAGCCCCTACGGCGACGACAGCCTCACACTGCAGCCGAATCAGTGAACCCTCGTACTCCTCTCCGCGCGGGCTTCCACTGCCGCGTCTTCCCCGGCTCCGTGTCGTCCCCTTCCTAGGCCTCGCCGTCGTCCACCGCCATGGTGCTCTCCACTCGGTGTGTTCAACGTGGTCAAGGAACGACTTCCATCAGAAGAGTACTGTACGTGGAGAGGCTGACAGCTGGGTCCACGGCCACAACCCAGTTTTTTTGTGATTTGCCAAGTAAGTCGCTTTGTCAGGCCTGTTGGGCTGTAAATCTTTCAAGATGAGGAGAGCTTTCATTTGGCCGGCTGAGAAAATGGCCCATCAGTAATGAGAAATGGGTTGTACATTTTTAAAACACATCAAACCGGCAATTAGTTTCAAATATCTTTTTTTCATTTCAAGATTTTAAATTACATTAATTTTTATGTGTGGAGAATTTGTTGGATTTTATATTGATATACATTTATTTTTAAAATCAGTTTGAATGTGAGTCGAAATTTCGGGATTAAAAATAGTTCGAACCGCACCGAAATATGCAAAATTTCATATAATTTTTTAACCATGGCCACAATATGGGCTGTAATGCTAACAAAAAGAATATGGGCTCCAAAAAAAACCTTAAGAATTAGCAAATGGGCTGTAAATTATTAGAAATAATGGAAGATGGGTTGTATGTTGTTCTCCATAGATTTGAGGCTTTCCTAAAAAAGGTTGACGCACAAGCAGTGACTGTTGGATGGCCATCCAACGGCCGTCGTGCTTCTTCAATCTCTGCTCTTCCTGCTCCAGCCACTCAAAGAAGCGCCGGCGGGACTGCATGCTCCCTCCTCCCCGCGGCCGGCTCTGCTGCCGCGTAGGCCTCACCGCCCCACCGTACTCCCATCGCTGGCCTAGCCATCCCTCTACTCACCCACACCTGCTGTTATTCTCCGGCGACGGCAGACGAACTAGTAAACCCTCGTACAGTCGTACTCCCCTCCACGTGGGAAACGACTACCGAGTCTTCCCTGCCTCCATATCGTTCCCTTCCTAGGCCTCACCGTCGTCCACCACTCAGGTGCTCTTGGCGTGGCCTGGTCAACGTGGTCAACGACTGACATGCATCTGAAGTGGACTGTACGTGGAGAGGTCGACAGCTGGGTCCACGACCGCACGCACGGAAATGCCTCCTTATTACGCGCAAAATAATGATTCCTCCACCTGACATCAGGGACCCACCGAAAGGGCCTCTGTATTTCGCGAAAAAAACGTTACCACCGCTGACAGCTCGGACCCACCAGCTATATCTTCGCACGCAAGGAAGTGCCTCCTTATTTAGCACAGAAAAAATGAATACTCCGCCTGTTAGCTGGGACCCAGTATAGTGGCAGGCTGACTTGTGGGCCTACTAAGTTGACGGGGACAGAGGGCTTTGTCAACTTAGTCAATATGCACGATTCTAGCTCCAGTGACCGTACGATGTCCATCCAACAGCCGTAGTGCTTCTTCAACCTCTTGTCTTCTTGCTCCAGCCGCCCAAACCAGCGCCGGTCGTGCCTCGTGCTCCTGCCTCCCGTGGCCGGCTGCAATGCGGCAGAGGCCTCACCGCCCCCTACTACTCCCACCGCTGGTCAGGCCATCCCTCTACTCACCCACACCCCCTGTTATTCTGCGGCGACGACAACCTCACACCGCAGTGAACCAGTGAACCCTCGTACTCCTCTACGCGTGGGTATCCACTGTCGTGTGTTCCCCGGCTCCGCGTTGTCCCCTTCCTAGGCCTCGCCGTCATCCACCGCCCTGGTGCTCTCGGCACGGCGTGGTCAACATGGTCAAGGAATGGCTTCCATCGGACGTGGACTGTGCGTGGAGAGGCTGACAGCTTGGTCCATGGCCGCAGCAAAGAAGTGCCTCCTTATTACGTGCAAAATAATTATTCCTCCACCTGACAGCGGGGACCCACCGGACGGGCAACCGTATTTAGCAAAAAAACGATTCACCCCCTGACTGCTGGGACCCACCAGCTACATCTTCGCACGCAAGGAAGTGCATCCAGGCAAAAGAAAACGATTCGCCCCCTGACTACTGGGACCCACCAGCTACATCTTTGCACGCAAGGAAGTGCGTCCGGGCAAAAAAAACGATTCGCCCCCGTGACTGCAGGGACCCACCAGCTACATCTTCACACACAAGGAAGTGTGTCCTGGCAAAAAAAATGATTCGCCCCCCTGACTGCTGGGACCCACTAGCTACATCTTCGCACACAAGGAAGTGCCTGACAGTCGGGACCCACCTGGTCGAAGCATACGTAGCGTTGTCATTCTGGTCGCGAACGTGTACGTACATATATACTGGTGGATGTAGAGGCGCGCACGTGTCGTAGTAGAGGCGCACACGTAGCATGTACACGTACGTACAGCGGCGAGGGTGCAAGAAAGAAAATACGGCCACGTACATACATACGGGCAGGGTCTTGAATGCCTACTCGTGCATACGTACATGGCTGGGTCGGAACGGAGAAACAACGTCGTTGTCGTGTTCATGGGGAGCCAACCGGTTGGGCCGGAACGAAATGCATGGTCGTATTCATCGGGAGGGGATGGACGGCACAGGCGATGGAAACAAGGCCTGGCGTACCGCACAACGGAGGAAACGACCTTGTGTTTGACCGGACACGTTCGAAACGGGATCCTGTTCATCAGGAGGGGTGTGGCGTACCGCAAAACGGAGGAAACGGACCTCCTACGGTCGAAACAGGGGTCTTGTTGATCGGGAGGGGTGTGGCGTACCGCAAAACGGACGAAATGGACCTCCTACAGTCAAAACGGGGGTCCTGTTCACCGGGAGGGGTGTGGCGTACCGCAAAACGGATGAAACGGACCTCCTACGGTCGAAACGGGGGTCATGTTGATCGGGAGGGATGTGGCGTACCACAAAACGGACAAAATGGACTTGTGTTGGAGAACGGGGGTCCTGTTCATCAGGAGGGGTGTGGCGTACCGCAAAACGGGACTCCACGGGATACTGTTCATCTCCACCGTCGACCTCCTCTAGCCTCCACGGGCTACCGTCGACCTCCTCTAGCCTCCACGGGCTCCTGTTCATCCAGCCTCCACCGCGCGCTACTCCACCGGCTACTGTTCAACCACCCCTCCACGGGCACCCCTCCATCATCTACTTTTCATCCAGCCCTCCACACCACGGGGTCTTGTTCAACCACCCCTCCACGGCCACCCCTCCACCGTCTACTGTTCATCCAGCCCTCCACACCACGGGGTCCTGTTCATCCAGAGGCAACGCCACCGCTCACTGTTCATCCAACCCCCCTCCCCCCCGCAATGCTCACTGTTCATCCAATCGATCGGCTTCATTTAGCAGCAGTAGCGAAGGAATCACTCCATCGGGTTCAGTTAACAGCCATCGATCGATCGCTCGGGTTCAGTAACGCGTAGCCTGCAGTGCAATCGCTCGGGTTCAGTTAGAGCCCAACGCCTCGCTCGAGTTCAGTTAGAGCCAACGCCTTGCACACACGCGCGTACTTGTACGAGAGAAACGCGCATCGCTCGGCCCCCGACCTCCCACCTTAACCGGCAACTCCCCGAAATTTTCCTCCCCCTCGCTTCTACCACGGGTTTTCCGTCATGGACGGCCCAAAGAATGTCATGCAGCTGCGTCTCCGGCCCGCCCAGGACGAAAAGCCCATTTTCGGTCATGATTTTTTGTCATAGAAGTAGGAGCCCACCACATCTATGATGATACCAGGTTTTGTCACAATTATCGTCATAGAAGTGTCATATGTATGACAGAAAAAAAAGTCGTTCAACCCAAAATGTCACGGATGTGTCTTTTTTGTAGTGCCCTCGATCCTTTTCCAACAAGAATAAGTAGTAGGGAAAATCCATTGCTTTTCATCAATTTAATTTGATGAAGGATAAGCATACAATAAATCTTATTCTTATTTCCTCCATGTGATTAATCCCTTCCTTCGGAGTTTGCTCTTGATATATAAATTCTAGTTCCAAGTGTTTTCATCTTTTCTTTTCCGGAGTACAAATTTCCTCAGCCATTTCGTCGGTACCTCCATCTAAATCATCGCAAGGATTTATCTTGTTCTTTTCAACCTTTGTTTCTTTAATCCTTTTGTTTACCGGAATTCTTCATGGTGGTTCTTCAGGATTTAATTCATTCTTCGAGAGTTCATCAAGATTCTTGTTGGAGGAGTTCAAGTATCTTTTCTTCTTGCATCTTGAAGTGCAATTAATTCTTCGTATTCTTTTGAAGTGGAGTTTTGCATTTCTTCGCTCTTCTCAGATATTCAGACATTTGCTTGTGGCAGAGTTTCACCTCAAGTTTGAGTTGTTTTTTCCATAAGTACACAACAAGCTTATTCTTTTGTTGTTGATCTTCTCAACAACTCCATTCAATCCTTCCTCTAAGGATGCTATCTAATTCATTCGTGGTGGAAGTTGTTGTTCTCTTATCCGTTCTTTTCGTTCCTCTTTTCATCCGGAGAAATTGTGTTCTTCATCTCTTCATGTGTCATCCCATCTGGTGAAGTTCATGTTCCATTCCTTCCATTTTCAGCCGAAGTGCTGCCCAAATTCTTGCATTCTTATTCCTTCTTTATCTTGTTCTAACTGGAGTGGTTTGAGAGTCAATTTATTCCTTGAGCTTCTAATTGCCATCATAGTCAATGTTCCTCTTCTATCTGAGTGCTCTTGACTTTGTTCATCTTCCTCTTGCACTCTTGCTTCACCTCATCCTCTTCCTCTTCCGTCTCATTCCTAAGATCTCGAAACAAGATCTCTTGTTAGTGGGGGAGTGTTGTGACGCCCCGAGACCGATGCGCCAGTTGCCCTCCATTTTTTAGTTGTTGTCGTGCTTTTTTGTGTTTGTTGCATTATCATAATTGTTTTGCATACTTCGTTCCTATATGTTTGTTGCCATGTTCATGTTGAGTGCTTGTCATATTTTTCTTTTTGCGTCATGTTCTTCATCAGTTATATTGTATGGCCATGCCTATCTCTTGTCACATTGTGTGACGCCCCTGATTCAATTGTACACTAATCATGCACGCAAATGTGTACGATCAAGATCAGGGACTCACGGGAAGATATCACAACACAACTCTAAAACATAAATAAGTCATACAAGCATCATAATACAAGCCAGGGGCCTCGAGGGCTCGAATACAAGTGCTCGATCATATACAAGTCAGCGGAAGCAACAATATCTGAGTACAGACATAAGTTAAACAAGTTTGCCTTAAGAAGGCTAACACAAACTGGGATACCGATCAAAAGAGGCGTAGGCCTCCTGCCTGGGATCCTCCTAAACTACTCCTGGTCATCGTCAGCGGCCTGCATGTAGTAGTAGGCACCTCCGGTGTAGTAGGAGTCGTCGTCGACGGTGGCGTCTGGCTCCTAGGCTCCAGCATCTGGTTGCGACAACCAGGTAGAAAGGAAAGGGGAAAAAGGGGGGAAAGCAACCATGAGTACTCATCCAAAGTACTCACAAGCAAGGAGCTACACTACATATGCATGGGTATATGTGTAAAGGGCCATATTGGTGGACTGAACTGCAGAATGCCAGAATAAGAGGGGGATAGCTAATCCTGTCGAAGACTACGCTTCTGGCAGCCTCCGTCTTGCAGCATGTAGAAGAGAGTAGATTGAAGTCCTCCAAGTAGCAACGCATAGCATAATCCTACCTAGCGATCCTCCCCTCGTCGCCCTATGGAAAAGCGATCACCGGGTTGTCTGTGGAACTTGTCTGGGTGTGTTTTATTAAGTATCTGGTTCTAGTTGTCATAAGGTCAAGGTACAACTCCGGGTCGTCCTTTTACCAAGGGACATGGCTATTCGAATAGATTACCTTCCCTGCAGGGGTGCACCACATAACCCAACACGCTTGATCCCATTTGGCCGGACACACTTTCCTGGGTCATGCCCGGCCTCGGAAGATCAACACGTCGCAGCCCCACCTAGGCACAACAAAGAGGTCAACACGCCGGTCTAACTCCTATGGCGCACGGGTCTGGGCCCATCGCCCTTTGCACACCTGCATGTTGCGTGGGCGGCCGGAAGCAGAACTAGCCCCCTTAATACAAGAGCAGGCTTACGTTCCAATCCGGCGCACGCCGCTCAGTCGCTGACGTCTAGAAGGCTTCGGCTGATACCACGACGTCGAGTGCCCATATCTTTCCCGCGTAGTTGGTTAGTGCGTATAGGCCAGTGGCCAGACTCTGATCAAATACCAAGATCTCGTTAAGCGTGTTATTATGAAGCAACCGCAAATGCCGAACAGGGCCAGGCCCACCTCTCGCCTAGGTGGTCTTAACCTGCCCTGTCGCTCCACCACAAAGATCCACATAGAGGGCCGTCGGGACAAGGGTCCTTTCAGCCCCCAATCCGTGAATCACTCGCGGGTACTCTTCGACCCGACTCGACTTTAGTCACCATCTGTAGTATGTATATATGTATAGTATATACCCGTGATCACCTCCCAAGTGATCACGGCCCGATAGTATAGCAAAGCATACCGACAAGAATGTAGGGCTACAGATGATAAACTAGCATCCTATACTAAGTATTTAGGATTGCAGGTAAGGTATCAACAGATGTAGCAACAATGTCAGGCTATGCATCAGAATAGGATTAACCGAACAGTAACATGCTACACTACACTAATGCAAGAAATATAGAGAAGAATAGACGATATCTGGTGATCAAGGGTGGGCTTGCCTGGTTGCTCTGGCAAGGAGGGGTCGTCAACTCCGTAGTCGAACTGGGCAGGAACAGCGTCGGTCTCGTAGTCTACCGGAGAGAAGAGGGGGAAGAAACAGTAAATACAATGCAAACATAAGCATGACGATGCATGACAAGACAATGAGCGGTGCTAGGTGTGCCCTAACGCGGTAATAGGTGATACCGGCAAAAGGGGGAAACATCCGAGAAAGTATCCCCGGTGTTTCGCGTTTTCAGACAGGTGAACCGGAGGGGGAAAGTTGTGTGTTTGCTATTCTAGGGAGGTGTGGCGGACGAACGGGCTACGTATCCGGATTCGTCTTGTCATTCTGAGCAACTTTCATGTAGAAAGTTTTTTCATCCGAGCTATGATTTATTTTATATTAATTTTAAAAGATTTAATCATTTTTAGAATTTATTTAATTATTAAATTCTAACATTATCCAGAACAGTGAAAGGTGATGTCAGCATGACATCACCACAACGTCAGCAGTTCAAACCCAGCTGACCAGAGTCAAACTTGGCCCGTGGGTCCAGTGGGACCCACCTGTCATTGAGACAGAGGTGAAATAGGGTTTGTTTTAAACTAATTAGGATTAGTTAAGTGTGGGCCCCATTAGTGACTGACATGTTAGTGTGTTAATTAACTATTTAGGGTAATTAATCAGGGTTAATTAATTATCTAATTAATAAATTATTTATTATTTTTGTTTATTATTATTATTATTTTTGTTTTCTTAAGGCGGCCCCTACGTGTCATAGACACAAGGGCCTACCGGGAAGGGTTAGCGAGTAGCGGGCGCTGGCGAAACGGGGGTGCGGGTGTAGCCCGCCCAGGCGGCGAGGGAGAGCTGGGTGCGGGCGCCGGCGGCCAGGGGCCACACGATCGTCGGCCGAAACAGGTCGGCGGGGTGGAGGGCACCGGAGCCGTGGGCGCTCGAGCGGGACTGGCCGGAGCTGCGATGCCAGGGTTGTGAAGGCGAGGCAGGGAAGGGCGTGGGGGTGAGGTCGGGCCACGACGACTGTGGGAATCCAGGGGCGCGGGCGCCGGACGCAGCCGCGGGGGCGACGGCCAAGGCGCGAGCGGGCAGGGGTGGTCGCGAGCGTGCGGGAGCAGGCCGGCCTGGCCGGCAAAGGCCAGTTGGGCCACGAGGCCCACGAGGGAAGGGGGTTTCTATTTTATGTTTTTATTTGAACTTTAACCTTTTTTTGTTTTCTTTTACTGTTTTATTTTATGTTAGCGCACTAAAACACTTTACAAAATGTTGGTTCACCACCAAAATTAAGAAGTGAATATTTGTCACATGATCAACATTTTAGTATGTTTGTGAACTTTGAATTTTGGACTTAGATTTGAATTTGAATTTGAATTAAGATTTGAATCAGTCGAGGATTAGCAACAGTAAAGTGATGATGTGGCATCATTAGCAGAGGATTACTATAGCTTAATTATCCGGGCGTCACATATTGCTTTTGGTCATTCATGTTGTTGCCATGAGCATCATGTGAATTGCACTCATGCTTATATTACATGTTACTTTCATGTTGTGTGTGCATCAACCCTTGCTATCTCTCTCCCAAGCCATGCCCATGTATCATCACCTCTCCCTTCCTTCTTCCTTATGTTTTTGCAAGTGACAAATTTCCCTCCTCTATTAATGTTCATTTATTTCCTGATGATCTTACTCCATGCCTTATACCTCTCTGTCAAATAGAATCCATTTTGGAGTTGTTTTGTTCGGGTTCAAAAATGACTCAAGTTGGAATTTAATCCAAACTTGAATTATTTTTCTATCTATAAAATTTCCAAGCCAATTTATTAAAATGGTGCATAATTCAAGCATTCCTGAGATATTTGTATTCCAGCCTACTCCCTCTCCAAAGTCCCTGTGATATTTTCTCTTTGTTTTCTGCCTTAAGAAATTCGAGAAACAGAAATTGGAGAAGGGAGAGAGAGCAGCAGCAGCCTAGCTTCCAGCAGTAGCCCGGCGTAGTAGAGAGCAGCCCAGCAGCAGCCCACTTAGCCCCTCCAGATCTCTTTCTCACTCACAAACCCACCTACCCTCTCTCTCACCTGTCCTACGTGGCTACGCGGGACCCAAACATCAGTGGATGAAGCTGTAGCTTTCACCCACCTTTTTAACCTACCTCGCTCCCTCTCTTTGCACGCACGACATGGACACAGGGGCACCACGGCCCCCGCGCCCCTATATAGCCCAGTCCTCCACCCTAGGGTTCCTTCCCTCCCTTTTTTCCTCCTCTGCCTCCGCCAGTAGGTAGTTCCTCCCCTCGTGCCCGCTGCCTGACCACCCGATCGCCATGACCGAGATGTGTGAGAGCTCATCTCCGCCGTAGGAGCTACCGCCGACCACCTGCTTTCTCAGCAGCACCGCGGGACGTCAAGACGCCGCGTCGACATCCTCTTCTTCCCCTGCAACACGGACGCCAAGCCGGAGGCCCTCTTCTCATCGCCGGCCTCTCCTTCTTCTTCCTCGGGTCAACCTCATCGCCGGCTAATTCGTCGCCCCCTTGCGCCCCGAGCTCGAACGACTCCGACAAGCCCCTCTATGTGAGCAGCCACATCTCACCACCAATTTTCCCCTTCATTTGCGCCGTGTTTCATCCATCTCCTTCGAGCCCAAGCGCTCCTCCATCGAACCTCGTCTCCAGCGAGTGTTTCGACCTCTCCTTGTTTCTCGTGCGTGTTCAGTAGGGTCGCGTCATTCCATAGAGCCGATTCCCTGTTTCAGCGCGTCATTTTGGTCCTTGATTCGTCGGGTCCAAGCTCCACCTTGCCGCCACTGTTTCTGAAGGAAATATGCCCTAGAGGCAATAAAAAAGTTATTATTTATTTCCTTATATCATGATAAATGTTTATTATTCATGCTAGAATTGTATTAACCGGAAACATAATACATGTGTGAATACATAGACAAACATAGTGTCACTAGTATGCCTCTACTTGACTAGCTCATTGATCAAAGATGGTTATGTTTCCTAGCCATAGACAAAGAGTTGTCATTTGATTAACGAGATAACATCGTTAGGAGAATGATGTGATTGACTTGACCTATTTCCGTTAGCTTAGCACTTGATCGTTTAGTATGTTGCTATTGTTTCTTCATGACTTATACATGTTCCTATGACTATGAGATTATGCAACTCCCGTTTACCGAGGAACACTTTGTGTGCTACCAAACGTCACAACGTAATTGGGTGATTATAAAGGTGCTCTACAGGTGTCTCCGAAGGTACTTGTTGGGTTGACTTATTTCGAGATTAGGATTTGTCACTCCGATTGTCAGAGAGGTATCTCTGGGCCCACTCGGTAATGCACATCACTATAAGCCTTGCAAGCATTTCAACTAATGAGTTAGTTGCGGGATAATGTATTACGGAATGAGTAAAGAGACTTGCCGGTAACGAGATTGAACTAGGTATTGAGATACCGACAATCGAATCTCGGGCAAGTAACATAGCGATGACAAAGGGAACAACGTATGTTGTTATGCGGTTTGACCGGTGAAGATCTTTGTAGAATATGTGGGAGCCAATATGAGCATCCAGGTTCCGCTATTGGTTATTGACCGGAGACGTGTCTCGGTCATGTCTACATAGTTCTTGAACCCGTAGGGTCCGCACGCTTAAAGTTCGATTACGGTTATATTATGAGTTTATGTGTTTTGATGTACCGAAGGTAGTTAGGAGTCCGAGATGAGATCGGGGACATGACGAGGAGTCTTGAAATGGTCGAGACGTAAAGATCGATATATTCGACGACTATATTCGGACTTCAGAAAGGTTCCAAGTGATTCAGGTATTGTTCGGAGTACCGGAGAGTTACGGGAATTCGCCGGGGAATATATGGGCCTTATTGGGCCATACGGGAATAGAGGAGAAAGGCCAAAAGGAAGGAGGCACGCGCCCCCTGTGGTTATTGGACAAGGGGTGCAGCCCCCTTTTCCTTCTCCCTCTCCCCCTCTTTCCTTCTCTCCTACTCCGGAAAGGAAAGGGGAACCCTACTAGGACTTGGGAGTCCTAGTAGGACTCCCCACACTTGGCGCGCCCCCTCTAGGGACGGCCTCTCCCTCCCTCCTTTATATACGGGGGCAGGGGGGTACCTCTAGACACAACAATTGATCCCTTGGATATCTTAGCCGTGTGCGGTGCCCCCCTCCACCATAGTCCACCTCGATAATATCATAGCGGTGCTTAGGCGAAGCCCTGCATCGGTAGAACATCATCATCGTCACCACGCCGTCATGTTGACGGAACTCTCCCTCAAAGCTCGGCTGGATCGGAGTTCGAGGAACGTCATCGAGCTGAACGTGTGCAAGAACGCGGAGGTGCCGTGCTTTCGGGCCGTAAAGACATACGACTACATCAACCGCGTTGTGCTAACACTTCTGCTTTTGGTCTACAAGGGTACGTGGACACACTCTCCCCTCTCGTTGCTATGCATCACCATGATCTTGTGTGTGTGTAGGAATTTTTTTGAAATTACTACGTTCCCCAACAATGGCATCCGAGCCTGGTTTTATGCGTAGATGTTATATGCACGAGTAGAACACAAGTGAGTTGTGGCGATACAAGTCATACTGCTCACCAGCATGTCATACTTTGGTTTGGCGGTATTGTTGGATGAAGCGGCCCGGACCGACATTACGCGTACGCTTACGCGAGACTGGTTCTACCGACGTGCTTTGCACATAGGTGGCTGGCAGGTGTCAGTTTCTCCAACTTTAGTTGACCCGAGTGTGGATATGCCCGGTCCTTGAGAAGGTTAAAACAACACAAACTTGATGAAGTATCGTTGTGGTTTTGATGCGTAGGTAAGAACGGTTCTTGCTCAGCCTGTAGCAGCCACGTAAAACTTGCAACAACAAAGTAGAGGACGTCTAACTTGTTTTTGCAGGGCATGTTGTGATGTGATATGGTCAAGACGTGATGCTATATTTTATTGTATGAGATGATCATGTCTTGTAACCGAGTTATCGGCAACTGGCAGGAGCCATATGGTTGTCGCTTTATTGTATGCAATGCAATCGCCCTGTAATTGCTTTACTTAATCACTAAGCGGTAGCGATAGTCGTAGAAGAAATAGGTGGCAAAACGACAACGATGCTGTGGTGGAGATCAAGGTGTCGTGCCGGTGATGATGGTGATCATGACGGTGCTTCGGAGATGGAGATCACAAGCACAAGATGATGATGGCCGTATCATATCACTTATATTGATTGCATGTGATATTTATCCTTTATGCATCTTATTTTGCTTTGATTGACGGTAGCATTATAAGATGATCTCTCACTAAATTTCAAGGTATAAGTGTTCTCCCTGAGTATGCACCGTTGCGAAAGTTCTTCATGCTGAGACACCACGTGATGATCGGGTGTGATAGGCTCTACGTTCAAATACAACGGGTGCAAAACAGTTGCACACGCGGAATACTCAGGTTAAACTTGACGAGCCTAGCATATACAGATATGGCCTTGGAACACTGGAGACCAAAAGGTCGAGCGTGAATCATATAGTAGATATGATCAACATAGTGATGTTCACCATTGAAAACTACTCCATCCCACGTGATGATTGGACATGGTTTAGTTGATTTGGATCACATGATCACTTAGATGACTCGAGGGATGTCTATCTAAGTAGGATTTCTTAAGTAATATGATTAATTGAACTTTAATTTATCATGAACTTAGTCCTGGTAGTATTTTGCAAATTATGTTGTAGGTCAATAGCTGGCGTTGTTGCTTCCCTATGTTTATTTTGATATGTTCCTAGAGAAAAATATGTTGAAATATGTTAGTAGCAATGATGCGGATTGGATCCGTGATTTGAGGATTATCCTCATTGCTGCACAGAAGAATTATGTCCTTGATGCACCACTAGGTGACAAACCAATTGCAGGAGCAGATGCAGACGTTATGAATGTTTGGCTAGCTCAATATGATGACTACTTGATAATTTAGTGCACAATGCTTAACTGCTTAGAATCGAGACTTCAAAGACGTTTTGAACGTCATGGACCATATGAGATATTCCAGGAGTTGAAGTTAATATTTCAAGTAAATACCCGAGTTGAGAGATATGAAGTCTCCAACAAGTTCTATAGCTAAAAGATGGAGGAGAATTGATCAACTAGTGAGCAGATGCTCAGATTGTCTGGGTACTACAATCACTTAAATCAAGTGGGAGTTAATCTTCCAGATAATATAGTGATTGACAGAGTTCTCTAGTCACCATCGCGAAGTTACTGGAACTTCGTGATGAACTATAGTATGCAAGGGATGAAAAAAATGATTCCCGAGCTCTTTGTGATGTTGAAATCGATGAAGGTAGAAATCAAGAAAGAGCATCAAGTGTTGATGATTAACAAGACTACTAGTTTCAAGAAAAGGGCAAAGGGAAAGAAAGGGAACTTCATGTAGAATGGCCAGCAAGTTGTCACTCCCATGAAGAAGCCCAAAGCTGGACCAATGCCTGAAACTGACTGCTTCTACTACAAAGGAAATGGTCACTAGAAGTGGAAATGCCCTAAATATTTGGTAGATAAGTAGGACGGCAAAGTGAACAAGGGTATATTTGATATATAGGTGATTAATGTGTACCTTACTAATGTTTATAGTAGCCCATGAGTATTTGATACTTGTTCGGTTGCTAAGATTAGTAACTCGAAACAGGAGTTACAGAATAAACAGAGACTAGTTGAGGGTGAAGTGACGATGTGTGTTGGAAGTGGTTCCAAGATTGATATGAGCATCATTGCACACTCCCTATATTTTCGAGATTAGTGTTGAACCTAAATAAATGTTATTTGGTGTTTGCATTGAGTATAAATATGATTAGATCATATTTATTGCGATACGATTATTCATCTAAGACAGAGAATAAATTGTTATTCTATTTACATGAATAAAACCTTCTATGGTCATACACCCAATGTTCATGGTTTATTGAATCTTGATCATGGTGATACACATATTCATAATATTGATGCCAAAAGATGCAAAGTTAATAATGATAGTGAAAAATATTTGTGGCACTACCGTTTTGGGTCATATCGGTGTAAAGTGCATGAAGAAACTCCATAAAGATGGATTTCTGGAATCATTTGGTTATGAATCATTTTATGCTTGTGAACCGTGCCTTTTGGGCAAGATGACTAAAACTCGGTTCTTCGGAACAATGGAACGAGCTACTGACTTGTTGGAAATAATACATGCCGATGTATGCAGTCCAATGACTGTTGATGTTCGTGGCGGGTATCGTTATTTTCTGACCTTCACAGATGATTTGAGCAGATATGAGTATATCTACTTGATGAAACATAAGTCTGAAACATTTGAAAAACTTCAAAGAATTTCAGAGTGAAGTGGAAAATCATCATAACAAGAAAATAAAGTTTTCTGCGATTTGATCGCGGAGACGAATATTTGAGTTACGAGTTTGGTCTTCAATCAAAACAATGTGTAATAGTTTCACAAACTCATGCCACCTGGAACCACAGCTTAATGGTGCGTCTGAACATCATAATTATACTTTATTGGATATAGTGCAATCTATGATGTCTCTTACTGATTTCCCACTATCGTTTTGGGGTTATGCATTAGAGACAGCTGTATTCACGTTAAATAGGGCACCGTCTAAATCCGTTGAGACGACACCATATGAACTGTGGTTTGGCAAGAAACAAAAATTGTCATTTCTTAAAAGTTTGGGGCTGCGATGCTTCTGTGAAAAAGTTTCAACCTGATGAGCTCGAACCCAAATCGGAGAAGTGTGTCTTCATAGAATACCCAAAGGAAACTATTGGGTACACCTTCTATCACAGATCCGAAGGCAAGATATTCGTTGCTAAGATGGATCCTTTCTAGAGAAGGAGTTTCTCTCGAAAGAAGTGAGTGGGAGGAAAGTAGAGCTTGATAAGGTAATTGTACCTTCTCTCGAATTGGAAAGTAGTTCATCACAGAAATAAGTTCCAGCGATTCCTACACCAATTAGTGAGGAAGCTAATGATGATGATCACGAAACTTCAGATTAAGTTACTACAGAACCTCGTAGGTCTTCCAGAGTAAGATCCGCACCAGAATGGTATGGTAATCCTGTTCTGGAGGTTATGTTACTAGACCATGACGAACCTATGAAGTATGAAGAAGCAATTGTGAGCCCAGATTTCGCAAAATGGCTTGAGGACATGAAATCTGAGATGGGATCCATGCATGAGAACAAAGTGTGGACTTTGGTTGACCTCCCCAATGATCGGCAGGCCATCGAGAATAAATGGATCTTCAGGAAGAAGACTGACGTTGACGGTAATGTTACTGTCTATAAAGCTCGGCTTGTTGCAAAAAGTTTTCGACAAGTTCAAGGGGTTGACTACGATGAGACTTTCTCACCTGTAGCGATACTTAAGTCTGTCCGAATCATGTTGGCAATTGCCGCATTTTATAATTATGAAATTTGGCAAATGGATGTCAAAACTGCATTCCTGAATGGATTTCTGGAAGCATAGTTGTATATGATGCAACTAGAAGGTTTTGTGGATCCAAAGGGAGCTAACGAAGTGTGCAAGCTCTAGTGATCCATTTATGGATTGGTGCAAGCCTCTCGGAGTTGGAATAAACGTTTTGATAGTGTGATCAAAGCATATGGTTTTAAACAGACTTTTGGAGAAGCCTGTATTTACAAAAAGTGAGTGGGAGCTCTACAACATTTTTAATAAGTATATGTGAATGACATATTGTTGATCGGAAATAATGTAGACTTATTCTGCAAGAGTGTTTGAAAGGCGTTTTTCAAAGAAAGACCTCGGTGAAGCTGCTTACATATTGAGCATCAAGATCTATAGAGATAGATCAAGACGCTTGATAAGTTTTTTCAATGAGTACATACCTTGACATGATTTTGAAGTAGTTCAAAATGGAACAGTCAAAGAAAGAGTTTTTTCATGTGTTACAAGGTGTGAAATTGAGTAAGACTCAAAGCCCGATCACGACAGAAGATAGAAAGAGAATGAAAGTCATTCCCTATGCCTCAGCCATAGGTTCTATAAAGTATGCCATGTTGTGTACCGGATCTATTGTATACCTTACACTGATTATGGCAAGGGAGTACAATAGTGATCTAGGAGTAGATCACTGGACAACGGTCAAAATTATCCTTAGTGGAATAAGGATATGTTTCTCGATTATGGAGGTGACAAAAAGGTTCATCGTAAAGGGTTACGTCGATGCAAGTTTTGACACTGATCCAGATGACTCTAAGTCTCAATCTAGATACATATTGAAAGTGGGAGCAATTAGCTAGAGTAGCTCCGTGCAAGAGCAATGTTGACATAAAAATTTGCAAAATACATACGGATCTGAATGTGGCAGAACCGTTGACTAAACTTCTCTCACAAGCAAAACATGATCACACCTTAGTACTCTTTGGGTGTTAATCACATAGCGATGTGAACTAGATTATTAACTCTAGTAAACCCTTTGGGTGTTGGTCACATGGCGATGTGAACTATGGGTGTTAATCACATGGTGATGTGAACTATTGGTGTTAAATCATATGGTGATGTGAATTAGATTATTGACTCTAGTGCAAGTGGGAGACTGAAGGAAATATGCCCTAGAGGCAATAATAAAGTTATTATTTATTTCCTTATACCATGATAAATGTTTATTATTCATGCTAGAATTGTATTAACCGGAAACATAATACATGTGTGAATACGTGCACAAACATAGTGTCACTAGTATGCCTCTACTTGACTAGCTCATTGATCAAAGATGGTTATGTTTCCTAGCCATAGACAAAGAGTTGTCATTTGATTAACGGGATCACATCATTAGGAAAATGATGTGATTGACTTGACTCATTCCATTAGCTTAGCACTTGATCGTTTAGTATGCTGCTATTGCTTTCTTCATGACTTATACATGTTCCTATGACTATGAGATTATGCAACTCCCATTTACCGGAGGAACACTTTGTGTGCTACCAAACGTCACAACGTAACTGGGTGATTATAAAGGTGCTCTACAGGTGTCTCTGAAGGTACTTGTTGGGTTGGCGTATTTCGAGATTAGGATTTGTCACTCCGATTGTCGGAGAGGTATCTCTGGGCCCACTTGGTAATGCACATCACTATAAGCCTTGCAAGCATTGAAAGTAATGAGTTAGTTGCGGGATGATGTATTATGGAACGAGTAAAGAGACTTGCCGGTAATGAGATTGAACTAGGTATTGAGATACCGACAATCGAATCTCAGGCAAGTAACATACCGCTGACAAAGGGAACAACGTCTGTTGTTATGCGGTTTGACCGATAAAGATCTTCGTAGCATCCAGGTTCCGCTATTGGTTATTTACCGGAGACGTGTCTCGGTCATGTCTACATAGTTCTTGAACCCGTAGGGTCCGAATGTTTAAAGTTCGATGACGGTTATATTATGAGTTGATCTGTTTTGATGTACCGAAGGTAGTTCAGAGTCCCGGATGAGATCGTGGACATGACGAGGAGTCTCGATGTAACGCCCCAGATCCGATGCGCCAGGTGTCTGTCAGTTATTCGCTGTCGTTGCCATGTGGTTGCCATGTCATTTGCTTGCGTGTTGCATTTTGCCATGTCATCATGTGCATTTCATTTTGCATACGTGTTCGTCTCATGCATCCGAGCCTTTTCCCCGTTGTCCGTTTTGCAATCCGGCGCTTCTATGTCATCCGGCGTCCCCTTCTAGCCTCTCTTCGTGTGCGGGTGTTAAACTTTCTCGAAATGGACCGAGTCTTGCCAAGCGGCCTTGGTATATTACCGGTAGACCGCCTGTCAAGTTTCGTGCCATTTGGAGGTCGTTTGGTACTCCAACGGTTAACCGGGTAACCGTAAAGACTCTTTCTCTTTGCAGCCCAACACCCCTTCCAAACTGGCCCAAAACCCATCTAACTCCCCTCCATGCTCTCGGTCGTTCGATCACGATCGTGTGGGCGAAAACCTCTCCTCATTTGGACTCACCTAGCTCCCACAAATCTATAAACAGTCCCCTTCCCCGAAATTCGCGGTCTAATCCTACCCTAACCCTAATTTTTTCCCTCTCCGCCGCAGGACGCGTCCGCCCCAGCCGGACGTGTCCGCGCCGCCGCCCACAGCCAACCGGAGGCCGCCACGTGGCCCCGACCACCGCGCGCGCCGCCGGACCACCGGGCCCGCCTCCGGCCCGCCCAGCCCGCTCCGCCGCCGCCGCCCGCCCGCGCGCCCGCCGCTGCGCCCGCGCCGGCGCCCCCGCCGCCGTTCGCCGCCGCCAGCCGCCCGCGGCTCGGCCCCGCGCGCCGCCCCACCTCTCCTCCACCCGACCCCGCGCCCCAAGCGCCTCCACCCGCTGCCGAGCCCTGTCGGCGCTGCCCCGGTCCGGCCCGTCTCCGCCCCCCCCCCCCCCCGAGCTCCCTCGACCCCGCCGGCGTCCTCCCCGTCCTCGCCGACCGCCATCTCCCTCATCTCCGGCGACTCTCCGGCGAGATCCGCGACGAGGTTGACTTTCCCTCCTCTGAGATTTCTCTAAGTCCCCGAATCTATGTAATTTTCATGCCATGTTTGACCTGTTGTATCTCTGCATCCGTAGCTCTGTTTTGTGCGTGTAATATGTGAAATTGTTCGTCTCAACGAGGAAATCATTTGATTCCATTGGATCATATTCATTTGAGCTCATCTTCATGCCTGAATCATCGTTGTAAGAGTGCCTCATGATATTTTCTGCTGTCTGTTATCAAAACGAGCTCTTTTGTCATTTTTGCCATGATTGATGTGTGCATCCTATGAGGTTGATGTCTTCATGTGTTTTGAACTATGCCATGTCTTCTTTACAGAGGTTCTTACCATGTATTTTTGTGATCAATGTGGTGACTAGCACAAGCATGCAAACTAGGCATCGTGATGTTGCTAATTTTAGTCCCTGTTCCGCTGTTATTTTGATGCCATGTAAACTTGATGCTACAGAGAGATCCATGCATATTTTGAGATACTTCAGTAAGGATGTTTAGAACATGTGGTTATTTTCTATCCATTCATGCCCTGTGTTGCAATTATGGAGTAGTCTAGCATGTCATTTTCGTTCTCTACTTTTGCTTCAAAATGTTTCCTAGCAGATTGTTTACTTGGTATTCAATTTACCAAGGTTGCTATAGTTGATCCTTGCATGCTATGGACTTGTTCTTGCCTTGGTTTGTTATAAAAACATGTCTTCTTGATGATGCTATGCTTATCTTGTCATGCAATGACTTGTGGTGAGTGAATCGAGCTTGTTAAGTAGGGTACATGATGTTACTGTTTTGCTAGGCTGAATCTGTTATTTCGTGATGCGATGTAAACCTGCTCCTACAAATCATTCTATGCATAATCTGGAGATGTTCTATAAACATGTTTTGATCTACATGTCATCCTCTATCCATCCATGCCCCTGGTTGCATTAATAGGTTGTTGTAGCTTGTTGTAATCTTGCTCTGAAGTTGCTTCATAATGTTGCTGCCAGCCTGTTTACATTAAGTTCAGTTGTTTCCATGTGTTTTCCAAGTGATCCATGCACCCTATGACCTTGCTATTGCCATGCTTAGCTTCACAAACATGTCTTGTTACTGTTGGGTGCCTTGACATGCCATGTTTTGCCATGTAGTGAGTTGCACAAGCTCATCTACATGCCTTCATAATTATGTTCCTGCCATGTTTGAATCTGTATAATAACTTGCCATGTTTACGTGGGTGCCATCATATTCTCTGATCCTTTTTGGCTCATGGTCAGTAAAGGACATTTGATCTATGCATTTAGTAGATTCATGCCATGCCTTTGTTTGCCATTATAAGTTCCTGTAACATGTTGTTTGATAGCTCTAAACATTGCATCGTGATGTTATTTTCTGCAAAGTCTGAAATTGTTATAACTTGCAATCTTACCATGTGTGTTTGAGCATGTTCTAGTGATTTCTGGAGATAGCTCAGTGTTCATGTTTCGTTATGCTTTACATGTCCATCATGCCCATGCCTTTTGTTATCATGTTGAGATGCTGTAGCATGTTGTTTTGGTGCTTGCAATATGCCTAGTTGCTGTTTTGGACAGATTGTTATTATAACTTGTTTCATGTGTGTGTTGAACCGTTGCTCCGTTTTGAGTGTGCTCTATATGAAACTTGCTTAGAGTTGCATGTAGTTCCATATTATGATGTTGCATCCTTATTTTGAGGTGTTTGCTTGATGTTTGTATGCATTTTGCATCAATGCCATGTTTGACTTGTTTTGCTCATATCTTCTAGGCCGTAGCTCCGAACTAAATGAACTTTATATGTAACTTGACTAGAATCTCGTGTAGATCATCTTTGTGTATATTAACTTGCTGTTTAACTACTTAAACATAAGGTTTATTCAGATCTGGACCAATTTCGAAATTTGCTATGAGGACTTACCAGAATTGTTATATGTTGTTCCCGGCCTCATTTAAACTTGCCTTGATGTGTTGCTCTTGTTTGCATCATCTCTTGCCATGAGTAGCTTCATGTAGTCTTGTCTTGCATCATGCTTGTTCGTGCATCATGCCTTATTCATGTGTGGTGTGTTTACTATGTTGTGTGCTTCTCGATAGTTCCTGTTCCGTTGCGACCGTGAGGATTCGTTCGTCTACGCTTGGTTCGTCTTCGTGGCTTCATCTTCTTCATGGACTCGTTCTTCTTCCTTGCGGGATTTCAGGCAAGATGACTGCTACCCTGGATCTCACTACTATCATTGCTATGCTAGTTGCTTCGTTCTATCGCTATGCTGTGTTACCTATCTTTTGCTCCTCAAGCCTCCCATATTGCCATGAACCTCTAACCTTTGACACCTTTCCTATGCAAACCGTTGTTTGGCTATGTTACCACTTTTGCTCAGCCCCTCTTATAGTGTTGCTAGTTGCAGGTGAAGTTGAAGATTGCTCCATGGTGGACAGGATTTTGGTTGGGATATCACAATATCTCTTATATTATTAATGCATCTATATACTTGGTAAAGGGTGGAAGACTCGGCCTTATGCCTGGTGTTTTGTTCCACTCTTGCCGCCCTAGTTTCCGTCATACCGGTGTTATGTTCCCGGATTTTGCGTTCCTTACGCGGTCGGGTGATTTAAGGGATCCCCTCGACAGTTCGCTTTGAATAAAACTCCTCCAGCAAGGCCCAACTTTGGTTTTACCATTTTCCTCACCACCACCTACTTTTCCCTTGGGAGTCGATCTCTCGAGGGTCATCTTTAATATAGCCCCCCCCCCCGGGCCAGTGCTTGTCTAAGTGTTGGTCCGAACCAGAGCCACTTGCAGCGCCTCCTCGGGGAAACTTGAGGGTTGGTTTTAGTTACGTAGTGTTCATCCGGTGTTGCCCTGAGAACGGGATATGTGCAGCTCCTATCGGGATTGTCGGCGCATCAGGCAGTCTTGCTGGTCTTGTTTTACCATTGTCGAAATGTCTTGTAAACCGGGATTTCGAGTCTGATCGGGTCTTCCTGGGAGAAGGACTATTCCTTCGTTGATTGCGAGAGCTTGTCATGGGCTAAGTTGGGACACCCCTGCAGGGTATAATCTTTCGAAAGTCGTACCTGCGGTTATAGGCAGATGGGAATTTGTTAATGTCTGGTTGTAGATAACTTGACACCAGATCCGAATTAAAACGCATCAACCGCGTGTGTAGCCGTGATGGTTTCTTCTTGGCGGAGTCCGGGAAGTGAACACGGTTTCTGGGTTATGTTTGACGTAAGTAGGAGTTCAGGATCACTTCTTGATCATTGCTAGTTCATGACCGTTCCTTTTGCTCTCTTCTCGCTCTTATTTGCGTATGTTAGCCACCATATATGCTTAGTCGCTGCTGCAGCCTCACCACTTTACCCCTTCATTTCCCTTTAAGCTTTGCTAGTCTTGATACCCATGGTAATGGGATTGCTGAGTCCTCGTGGCTCACAGATTACTACAACAACAGTTGCAGGTACAGGTTACGCGATGATCATGACGCGAGTGCGATGCTTGCTTGCGTTGAGTTCTTCTTCTGCTTCTTCGATCAGGGGATAGGTTCCAGGTCGGCAGCCTGGGCTAGCAGGGTGGATGTCGTTTGAGTTTCTGTTTGTGTTTCATCCATAGTCGGATGATGCTCTTATGTATGATGATGTTGTATTCGTGTGGCATTGTATGCCTCTTGTATGTATCCCCATCTATTATGTAATGTTTATGTAATGATATCCACCTTGCAAAAGCGTTTCAATATGCGGGTCTATCCTTAGTGGGACCTTCGAGTTCCTTTTGGATAGGATCGCAGATTGGGCATGACAAGTTAGTATCAGAGCCTCGACCGACCTTAGGAGCCCCCTTGATTGATCGTGCAGTTTGGCCGATGTTGAGTCTAGAATAAACTATTTTCGGAGTCTAGTTATATCGGAGAGTAGGAATTCTTTTTACTCCTCAGCCCCATTCGTCGCTCTGGTAAGGAATCTTGACGTAGGTGTTTTGTATTACTCCTCTTCCCTTTCAAACTTTCTTTAGGATCACGCAGTTGGTTTTCCGGTAGTTGTTCCCCAGCTCTTTGCATCCGGTGCATTTCTCGTCAAGTCGACTCAAGCCTCTTCATCTTTGAGTCAATCCTCAGTTGTTTTCTTTCCCACCCGCCCTCCCTGTTTTTCTTCTTGGAGCCGTAGTCCGTAATCGAGTATCCATCCTACTTGTGCGAAGTTTTTGCACTCTCTCCTCAATGATTTCAACCGGTGTTTTCTCTTCAAGTTATTCGTCGATTTCCCCTTCCAAGTTGCCTTTGCTTTCCCGCCCTCCCTCCATTCTTCTTCCCAGATTCTAACTCTCTCTCGACAATCTATGTCATTCGTGTGGAACTCTTCGGTCTTCCCTCAATCATTTCAACCGGTGAATTATCGTTTTGTTCGACATTCTTCATCTCTTTTCCGGTGGATTCAATTCTATTTTTCGGGTTGATCAAATTCTTTTTCCTTCGATCAAGTGTTTTCCCTGCTCGTTCTCCTCTCGCCAGTTTATCCTTACGGAGTATTCAAGACATCTCAGGAGATACGTCTGTGTTTGAATTAATTCGAGGTTTTCACCTCATCCAAATATTTCAATCGTTCCAGTGCATCATCTATCTGTTCAACATCCCTTTCCAACGGTGTTCTCTCTTCAGTGGGCCCTAACCCACAGGTCTTTTCCCAGGATCTTACCTGACTCTTCTAATTTCCCCCGGAGTTATTCCCAAATTCTTTTCAAAGTGTGACGTAAGAATGGATTCCATCAGTCACATGCCTTCTCCAAGATCTCGTTCAAATTCTTGTCATTGTTGGCTCATCCTCTTTGCTTTTCATTCTCCCGGAGTATCTCAGTAATTTTGGTGGTGTTTCTCGTCGTCATTTGAAGATCGCAGAAGAGTTTGTCCTCTAAATCTTGTCCGTTCTCTCGAAAGTTTCGTGGTTCTAGTTCATGTTACCCTATCGAATTATTCCATTTGTCAGATATTCCTTTTCTCAACCATCCGGAGTTTTTCAGGAGTTGATTTCTATTTCTTTTCACCGGAGGCCATCGTTCCAGAAGAATTCTTCGCCCTCATCATTCCAGTTATCGTTCTCTATTTATCCCGATGCTTCGTTCAAGTATTCTTTATCAGCTCGTTGTCTCTTTGCTCTTGTGCATCTAAATCCCCTCGAGCATATTTTTTCTTCTAATTCTTCCCGCCGATTCATCCTCTTTAGTCAGTCATTTTTCGAATTCTTATGGTGGTTCGTTCAAGATTCTTTTTCCTTGATTATCATTTTAATCCATTCGTTCTTTCCAATCCTACCAGTGGTTCACGAGGACTTTCTCAAGTTTTGTGCTATCCCTTCTCAATCCTTTTCAAGAAGAATAAGTAGTATGAAAAATCCATTGTTCGTCATCAATTTAATTTGATGAAGGATAAGCATACAATAAATCTTATTCTTATTTCCTCAAAGTGGTTAATCCCTTCCTTCGGAGTTTGTTCTTGATGAATAAATTCTAGTTCCAAGTGTTTCCCATCTTTTCTTTTTCGGAGTTCAATCTCCTTGGTCATTTCGTCGGAACCTCCATCTAAATCACCGCAAGGCTTCAATCTTATTCTTTTCATCTTTCATTTTATTTCATCATCCTTTTGTTACCGGAGTTCTTCATGGTGGTTCTTCATGATTTAATTCATTCTTCAAGTGTTCATCAAGATTTTGTTGGTGGAGTTCAATCATCCTTTCTTCTCGCGTCTCGAAGTGTAATTAATTCTCCGTATTCTTTTGAAGTGGAGTTTTGCATTTCTTCGTTCTTCTAAGCTATTCAATCATTTCCGTTTGTGGTCGGTTATCACCTCATATTTTGAGTTGTTTTCCATAAGTCCACAACAAGCTTATTCTTTCGTTGTTGATTTTCTCAACAACTCCATTCAATCCTTCCTTCTAAGTTCTTTTAATTCAATTCTTTCAATTCTTCCGGAGGCATTGCATTGTTTATGTCATCAAGTATCATTCCATCCTCTCAAGCTTGTGTTTTATTCATTCCATTTTCAGCCGGAGTGCTGCCTAAATCCTTTCACTCTTATTCGTTTCTTATCTCGTTCTAACCGGAGTTGTTTTCATAGTCTATTTGATTCAGTGAGCTTTCGATTCTCGTTGTTCTCGTCGTTCCTCTCTTATTCTTGAGTGCTCTCGATTCTTTTCTTCTTCTCTTGAGTTCTTGTTTCACCTCATCCTTTTTCTCTTCCGTCTCGGTCCTAAGATCTCGGGACGAGATCTCTTGTTAGTGGAGGAGTGTTGTAACGCCCCGGATCCGATGCGCCAGGTGTCTGTGAGTTATTCGCTGTCGTTGCCATGTGGTTGCCATGTCATTTGCTTGCGTGTTGCATTTTTCCATGTCATCATGTGCATTTCATTTTGCATACGTGTTCGTCTCATGCATCCGAGCCTTTTCCCCGTTGTCCGTTTTGCAATCCGGCGCTTCTATGTCATCCGGCGTCCCCTTCTAGCCTCTCTCCGTGTGCGGGTGTTATACTTTCTCGGAATGGACCGAGTCTTGCCAAGTAGCCTTGGTATAGTACCGGTAGACCACCTGTCAAGTTTCGTGCCATTTGGAGGTCGTTTGGTACTCCAACGGTTAACCGGGTAACCGTAAAGCCTCTTTCTCTTTGCAGCCCAACACCCCTTCCAAACTGGCCCAAAACCCATCTAACTCCCCTCCATGCTCTCGGTCGTTCGATCACGATCGTGTGGGCGAAAACCGCTCCTCATTTGGACTCTCCTAGCTCCCAGAAATCTATAAATAGTCCCCTTCCCCGAAATTCGCGGTCTAATCCTACCCTAACCCTAATTTTTTCCCTCTCCGCCGCCGGACGCGTCCGCCCCGGCTGGACGTGTCCGCGCCGCCGCCCACAGCCAACCAGAGGCCGCCACGTGGCCCTGACCACCGCGCATGCCGCCGGCCCATCGGGCCCGCCTCCGGCCCGCCCGCCGGCGGGACGCCCGCGCGCCCGCCTCCGGCCGGTGCGCCCCCGCCGCCGTTCGCCGCCGCCAGCCGCCCGCGGCTCGGCCCTGCGCGCCGCCCCGCCTCTCCTCCGCCCGACCCCGCGCCCCGATCGCCTCCCCTCGCCGCCGAGCCCTGCCGGCGCTGCCCCGGCCGGAGCTGCGTCTCCCCGCGCCCGACCGCCCTCCGCCGCCGCCGCGCCGGATCCGGGCGGATCCGCCCGGTCCGGCCCGTCTTTGCCCCCCCCCCCCGAGCTCCCTCGACCCCGCCGGCGTCCTCCCCGTCCTCGACTACCGCCATCTCCCTCATCTCCGGCGACTCTTCGGCGAGATCCGCGACGAGGTTGACTTTCTCTCCTCTGAGATTTCTCTAAGTCCCCGAATCTGTGTAATTTTCATGCCATGTTTGACCTATTGTATCTCTGCATCCGTAGCTCCGTTTTATGCGTGTAATATGTCAAATTGTTCTTATCAATGAGTACATCATTTCATTCCATTGCATCATATTCATTTGAGCTCATATTGATGCGTGAATCATCGTTGTAAGAGTGCTTCATGATGTTTTCTGCTGTCTGTTATCAGAACGAGCTCTTTTGTCATTTTTGCCATGATTGATGTGTGCATCCTATGAGGTTGATGTCTTCATGTGTTTTGAACTATGCCATGTCTTATTTACAGAGGTGCTTACCATGTATTTTTGTGATCAATGTGGTGACTAGCACAAGCATGCAAACTAGGCATCGTGATGTTGCTGATTTTAGTCCCTGTTCTGCTGTTATTTTGATGCCATGTAAACTTGATGCTACAGAGAGATCCATGCATATTTTGAGATACTTCAGTAAGGATGTTTCGAACATGTGGTTATTGTCTATCCATTCATGCCCTGTGTTGCAATTATGGAGTAGTCTAGCATATCATTTTTGTGCTCTACTTTTGCTTCAAAAGGTTTCCTGGCAGATTGTTTACTTGTTATTCAATTTACCAAGGTTGCTATAGTTGATCCTTGCATGCTATGGACTTGTTCTTGCCTTGGTTTGTTATACAAACATGTCTTCTTGATGATTCTATGCTTATCTTGTCATGCAATGACTTGTGGTGAGTGAATCGAGCTTGTTAAGTAGGGTACATGATGTTACTGTTTTGCTAGGCTGAATCTGTTATTTTGTGATGCGATGTAAACCTGCTCCTACAAATCATTCTATGCATAATCTGGAGATGTTCTATAAACATATTTTGATCTACATGTCATCCTCTATCCATCCATGCCCCTGGTTGCATTTATAGGTTGCTGTAGCTTGTTGTAATCTTGCTCTAAAGTTGCTTCATAATGTTGCTGCCAGCCTGTTTACATTAAGTTCAGTTGTTTCCATGTGTTTTCCTAGTGATCCATGCACCCTATGACCTTGCTATTGCCATGCTTAGATTCACAAACATGTCTTCTTACTGTTGGGTGCCTTGACATGCCATGTTTTGCCCTGTAGTGAATTGCACAAGCTCATCTACATGCCTTCATAATTATGTTCCTGCCATGTTTGAATCTGTATAATAACTTGCCATGTTTACGTGGGTGCCATCATATTTTATGATCCTTTTTGGCTCATGGTTAGTAAAGGACATTCGATCTATGAATTTAGTAGATTCATGCCATGCCTTTGTTTGCCATTATAAGTTCCTGTAACATGTTGTTTGATAGCTCTAAACATTGCATCGTGATGTTATTTTCTGCAAAGTCTGAAATTGTTATAACTTGCAATCTTACCATGTGTGTTTGAGCATGTTCTAGTGATTTCTGGAGATAGCTCAGTGTTCATGTTTCGTTATGCTTTACCTGTCCATCATGCCCATGCCTTTTGTTATCATGTTGAGATGATGTAGCATGTTGTTTTGGTGCTTGCAATATGCCTAGTTGCTGTTTTGGACAGATTGTTATTATAACTTGCTTCATGTGTGTGTGTTGAACCGTTGCTCCGTTTTGAGTGTGCTCTATATGAAACTTGCTTAGAATTGCATGTAGTTCCATATTATCATGTTGCATCCTTGTTTTGAGGTGTTTGCTTGATGTTTGTATGCATTTTGCATCAATGCCATGTTTGACTTGTTTTGCTCATATCTTCTAGGCCGTAGCTCCGAACTAAATGAACTTTATATGTAACTTGACTAGAATCTCGTGTTGATCATCTTTGTGCATCTTAACTTGCTGTTTAACTACTTGAACACAAGGTTTATTCAGATCTGGACCAATTTCAAAATTTGCTATGAGGACTTACCGGAATTGTTATATGTTGTTTCCGGCCTCATTTAAACTTGCCTTGATGTGTTGCTCTTGTTTGCATCATCTCTTGCCATGAGTAGCTTCATGTAGTCTTGTCTTGCATCATGCGTGTTCGTGCATCATGCCTTGTTCATGTGTGGTGTATTTACTATGTTGTGTGCTTCTTCTCGATAGTTCCTGTCCCGTTGCGACCGTGAGGATACGTTCGTCTACGCTTGGTTCGTCTTCGTGGCTTCATCTTCTTCATGGACTCGTTCTTCTTCCTTGCGGGATTTCAGGCAAGATGACCGCTACCCTGGATCTCACTACTATCATTTCTATGCTAGTTGCTTCGTTCTACCGTTGTTTGGCTATGTTACCGCTTTTGCTCAGCCCCTCTTATAGCGTTGCTAGTTGCAGGTGAAGTTGAAGATTGCTCCATGGTGGACAGGATTTTGGTTGGGATATCACAATATCTCTTTTATTATTAATGCATCTATATACTTGGTAAAGGGTGGAAGACTCGGCCTTATGCCTGGTGTTTTGTTCCACTCTTGCCGCCCTAGTTTCCGTCATACCGGTGTTATGTTCCCAGATTTTGTGTTCCTTACGCGGTCGGGTGATTTATGGGACCCCCTCGACAGTTTGCTTTGAATAAAACTCCTCCAGCAAGGCCCAACTTTGGTTTTACCATTTTCCTCACCACCACCTACTTTTCCCTTGGGAGTCGCTCTCTCGAGTGTCATCTTTATTATAGCCCCCCGGGCCAGTGCTTGTCTAAGTGTTGGTCCGAACCAGAGCCACTTGTAGCGCCACCTCGGGGAAACTTGAGGGTTGGTTTTAGTTGTACGTAGTGTTCATCCGGTGTTGCCCTGAGAACGAGATATGTGCAGCTCCTATCGGGATTTTGGCGCATCGGGCGGTCTTGCTGGTCTTGTTTTACCATTGTTGAAATGTCTTGTAAACCGGGATTCCGAGTCTGATCGGGTCTTCCTGGGAGAAGGTCTATTCCTTCGTTGATCGCGAGAGCTTGTCATGGGCTAAGTTGGGACACCCCTGCAGGGTATAATCTTTCGAAAGCCGTGCCTGCGGTTATAGGCAGATGGGAATTTGTTAATGTCTGGTTGTAGATAACTTGACACCAGATCCGAATTAAAACGCATCAACCGCGTGTGTAGCCGTGATGGTCTCTTCTCGGCGGAGTCCGGGAAGTGAACACGGTTTCTGGGTTATGTTTGACGTAAGTAGGAGTTCAGGATCACTTCTTGATCATTGCTAGTTCAGGACCGTTCCTTTTGCTCTCTTCTCGCTCTTATTTGCGTATGTTAGCCACCATATATGCTTAGTCACTGCTGCAGCCTCACCACTTTACCCCTTCCTTTCCCTTTAAGTTTTGCTAGTCTTGATACCCATGGTAATGGGATTGCTGAGTCCTCGTGGCTCACAGATTACTACAACAACAGTTGCAGGTACAGGTTACGCGATGATCATGACGCGAGTGCGATGCTTGCTTGCGTTGAGTTCTTCTTCCGCTTCTTCGATCAGGGGATAGGTTCCAGGTCGGCAGCCTGGGCTAGCAGGGTGGATGTCGTTTGAGTTTCTGTTTGTGTTTCATTCATAGTCGGATGATGCTCTTATGTATGATGATGTTGTATTCGTGTGGCATTGTATGCCTCTTGTATGTATCCCCATCTATTATGTAATGTTGATGTAATGATATCCACCTTGCAAAAGCGTTTCAATATGCGGGTCTATCCTTAGTGGGACCTTCGAGTTCCTTTTGGATAGGATCGCATATTGGGCGTGACACTCGAAATGGTCGAGACGTAAAGATCGATATATTGGATGACTATATTCAGACTTCAGAAAATTTCCGAGTGATTCGGGTATTTTTGGAGTGCCGGAGAGTTACGGTAATTCGCCGGGGAGTATATTGGCCTTATTGGGCCATATGGGAATAGAGGAGAGAGGCCAAAAGGAAGGAGGCGCGCGCCCCCACTCTGGTCCGAATTGGACAAGGGGTGCAGCCCCCTTTTCCTTCTCCCTCTCCCCGTCTTTCCTTCTCTCCTACTCCAGAAAGGAAAGGGGAATCCTACTAGGACTTGGGAGTCCTAGTAGGACTCCCCACACTTGGCGCGCACCCTCTAGGGCCGGCCTCTCCCTCCCTCCTTTATATACGGGGGCAGGGGGGCACCTCTAGACACAATAATTGATCCCTTGGATATCTTAGTCGTGTGCGGTGCCCTCTCCCCCATAGTCCACCTCGATAATATTGTAGCGGTGCTTAGGCGAAGCCCTGCGTCGGTAGAACATCATCATCGTCACCACGCCGTCATGCTAACGGAACTCTCCCTCAGAGCTCGACTGGATCGGAGTTCGAGGGATGTCATCGAGCTGAACATGTGCAAGAACTCGGAGGTGCCGTGCTTTCGGTGCTTGATCGGTCGGGCCGTGAAGACGTACAACTACTTCAACCGCGTTGTGCTAACGCTTCCGCCTTTGGTCTACGAGGGTACGTGGACACACTCTTCCCTATCGTTGCTGTGCATCACCATGATATTGTGTGTGCGTTGGAATTTTTTTGAAATTACTACGTTCCCCAATAGTTTCCTCGTCGCCGACGGTGCCCTGTCATCGTCTGGAGGCATGCGAGACACGCGGGAGCGTGATTTCTTGTTGTGAGTTTCACGCGCCTCCGCCGCTCCGTTTGTTCACTGGTTAGCAGCTCTGACGAGCTCCTCCGCCGCTCTCTGTGCACAGCGCACCTCCTTTGTTTTGCTCTGCTTCGGCAGTCGCACGCCCCAGTCGAGCCCGTGCTCGTGCTCAAGCACCGCATCCGCACACGCGTATGGCCGCAATCGATTCCGAGCCCTTGGCCCTGCTTCATCTTGTCGTCGACATGGACGAGGCCACCTCGAGCTTGTCCTCGAGTCTTCCCCCACACCCAAGCCTCTTGCACGACCTCTCCTCGTAGCGTACCAATGTCCCTCTTCCGCATGCTCGCCGTGGTTTTGTTGCTGCAGCCGCGGCTGTATATGCCCACTAGAGCTCGCCGTATGCCTCCTGCCTTGCCATACTTCGCAGCCGCGGTCGTAACCATGTCCAGTGAGGCTTGGCCTCACGCATGCCCAGTCATCCACACACACCCGCACATACTCCCCACTACACACAGGCGCATCCTCACGCGCAAGCTGCCATGTGTGCCCAGCCACGGGGGCACAACTAGCAAACTGTCTCTGTCATTGTTATTCAGTTTGGTTCAGATAAACTGGACTTCGTGTGTGATCTAGATCCAGAACCATTACATGCCACAAACAACACTATGGCGTAGTGGCTACCGCCCTTGACTTTCAACATAGAGGTCCTTGGTTCAAATCCCAACAGCCTTATTTTTAGTTTTTGCTTCCTCTCTTTCTTTTCCGAAACGTGCACATCTAGCCACTTGGGCCAATTCCACTTCTGGGCTTTGCGCAGCGAGCTGCTTCCGGCCCGTATCTGTTTTTTCCTGTTGCTGCGATTTAGTATTTTTTCCCATGCATGCATATTTATCAATGCTATCATTTTGAATTGTTAATAGCTAAATATCCATGCATCCAAATAAAGTATGTCATATATGCATATTGCTCAGATTTTCATGAACTTTCATGATATGCTACCTTCATCCATGTTAGAAATGTTTAAAATTGTTGCTTGCATTTATTTGCATAAATGCCATGCTAAAATGGTTCATTGGTTAACTAAATAGCCGTAGCTCGGAATGAAATGTTCTTTATATGTAAATGGGGCAGAAAAGTGCATAGATTAACTTGGTGCACTATATTTTGCTGTTTAAGAACTTTAAAATATGGTTTACGATAGAACAATACCAATTTTTGAAATATGCATATGGGGATTTTTCGGTTTTGTTGTTCGTTGTTCCGGACCCATTTAAACTTGCCTAGATAGGTAGTTTTATTATGCCTCACCTCTTGCCATGTTAACAACTTTTAACCTTGTCATGCATCATACTTGGTTGTGCATCATGCCTTGTTTATGTGTTGTGTGTTTACCGTGTGGTTTGCTTCTTTCCGTTTATGCTTCTTCTCGATAGTTTCTGTTTTGTTTCGACCATGAGGATTCGTTCGAGTACGCTTGGTTCGTCTTCGCCCGTTTGTCTTCTTCATGGACTCGTTCTTCTTCCTAGCGGGATTTCAGGCAAGATGACCATTACCCTCGATATCACTTCTATCTTTGCTTGCTACTTGCTTCGTTCTATCGATATGCTGCGCTACCTATCACTTGTTTACCATGCCTCCCATATTGCCATGTCAAGCCTCTAACCTACCTTCCTAGCAAGCCATTGTTTGGCTAAGATACAGCATTTGCTCAGCCCCTCTTACAACGTTGCTAGTTGCAGGTGAAGTTGAAGATTGCTCCATGTTGGAACATGTTTATCTTGGGATATCACAATATCTTTTATTTATTTAATGCATCTATATACTTGGTAAAGGGTGGAAGGCTCGGCCTTATGCCTGATGTTTTGTTCCACTCTTGCCGCCCTAGTTTCCGTCATACCGATGTTATGTTTCTTGATTTTGCGTCCCTAACATGGGGAGGTGTATGGGACCCTCTTGACAGTTTGCTTTGAATAAAACTCTTCCAGCAAGGCCCAACATTGGTCTTACCATTTTCCTAATAACAACTAAAACTTAAATAGGGGATTTTCGTCGGCCCCTAGTATTTTTAATCAACCCCCCGGGCAAGTGCTCCTCTGAGTGTTGGTCCAAACTAGAGCACTGTGCGGGGCCGCCCTGGGGCAACCTGGGTTATTTTGGCACCTATATGCGTCACTCATCCATGGTGCCCTGAGAACGAGATACGTGCGGCTCCTATCGGGATTTGTCGGCACACCGGGAGATCTTGCTGGTTTTGTTTTACCATTGTAAAAATGTCTTGTGCATCGGGATCCCGAGTCTGATCGGATATCCCGCGATGGAGGATTGTCTCCGGGATCGTGAGCTTATAATGCGCTAAGTTGGGACACCCCTGCTGGGTTTAAACTTTCGAGAGCCGTGCCCGCGGTTATGTGGCAGATGGGAATTTGTTAATGTCCGGTTGTAGAGAACTTGACACCAGATTCAAATTAAAATACCCAACCGCATGTGTAACCGTGATGGTCTCTTTTGGAGTGGGTCGAGAAGACAACACGGAGGTGTTATGTTTGAACGTAAGTAGTTCATGATCACTTCTTGATCATTACTAGTTTGGACCGTTTGTGTAGCTTCTCATCTTATTCTTGTATTCGTAAGTTAGCCAACATACCATGCTTAGTCGTTGCTGCAACCTCACCATTTATCCTTTCCATACCCATAAAGCTTCGCTAGTCTTGATACCCATGGTAATGGGATTGCTGAGTCCTTGTGTCTCACAGATTACTACAACAATAGTTGCAGGTATAGGTAATGCAATGATCATGATGTGAGAGCGAAGCTTGCTTGTCTTGAGTTCTTCTTCTGCTTCGTCGTTCAGGTGATAGGTTCCTGGTCGGCAGCCTGGGCTAGTAGGGTGGATGTCGTTTGAGTTTCTGTTTGTGTTCCATCCGTAGTCGATTGTTGCTCTTATGTATGATGTGGTTGTATTCATGTGGCATTGTATGCCTCTTGTATGTATCCCCAACTATTATGTAATGGTACAATGTAATGATATCCACCTTGCAAAAGCGTCTCCAATATGCGCTTCTATCCTTGGTGGGACCTTCGAGTTCCTTTAGGATAGGGTCGCATATTGGGCGTGACACAAAGTTATCGGCAACTGGCAGGCGCCATATGGTTATCGCTTTATTGTATGCAATGCAATCACCATGTAATTGATTTACTTTATCACTAAGCAGTAGCAATAGTCGTAGTAACAATAGTTGGCGAGACAACAATGATGCTAAGGTGTCGCACCAGTGACGATGGAGATCATGACGATGCTTCGGTGATGGAGATCATAAGCACAAGATGATGATGGCCATATCATGTCACATATTTTGATTGCATGTGACGTTTATCTTTTATATTCTTATTTTTCTTAGTTTGGTGGTAGCATTATAAGATGATCCCTTACTAAAATTTCAAGGTATAATTGTTCTCCCTTAGTATGCACCGTTGCGACAGTTCTTCGTGCCGAGACACCACGTGATGATCGGGTGTGATAAGCTCTACGTTCACATACAACTGGTGCAAGCCAGTTTTGCACACGCAGAATACTCGGGTTAAACTTGACGAGCCTAGCATATGCAGATATGGCCTCGGAACACTGGAGACAGAAAGTTTGAGCGTGAATCATATAGTATATATGATCAACATAGTGATGTTCACCATTGAACACTACTCCATCTCACATGATGATCGGACATGGTTTAGTTGATTTGGATCACGTGATCATTTAGATGACTAGAGGGATGTCTATCTAAGTGGGAATTCTTAAGTAATATGATTAATTGAACTTTAATTTATCATGAACTTCGTCCTGATAGTATTTTGCAAATTATGTTGTAGATCAATAGCTCGCGTTATAGCTTCCCTATGTTTTTTATATGTTCCTAGAGAAAACTAAGTTGAAAGATGATAGCAGCAATGATGCGGACTGGGTCCGTGATCTGAGGTGTATCCTCATTGTTGCACAGAACAATTATGTCCTTGATGCACCGCTAGGTGAAAAACCTATTGCAGGAGCAGATGCAGATGTTATGAACATTTGGCTAGCTCAATATGATGACTACTTGATAGTTTAGTGCACCATGCTTTACGGCTTAGAACCGGTACTTCAAAATGTTTTTTAAACGTCACAGAGCATATGAGATGTTCCAAGAGCTGAAACTGGTATTTCAGACTCATGCCCGTGTCAAGAGGTATGAGAGCTCTGACAAGTACTTTGCCTAAAAGATGGAGGAGAATGCTCAACTAGTGAGCATGTGCTCAGAATGTCTCGGGTACTACAGTCACTTGAATCAAGTGGGAGTTAATCTTCCAAATAAGAAAGTGATTGACAGTGTTCTCTAGTAACCATCACCAAGTTACTGGAACTTCGTGATGAACTATAGTATGCAAGAGATGATGAAAACGATTCCCGAGCTCTTTGTGATGCTAAAATCGATGAAGGTAGAAATCAAGAAAGAGCATCAAGTGTTAATGATTAAACAAGACCACTAGTTTCAAGAAAAGGTCAAAGGGAAAGAAAGGGAACTTCAGGAATAATGGAAAGCAAGTTGTCACTCCCGTGAAGAAGCCCAAAGCTGGACCTAAGCCTGAAACTGAGTGCTTCTACTGCAAAGGAAATGGTCACTGGAAGTGAACCTACCCCAAATGTTTGGTGGATAAGAAGGATGGAAAAGTGAACAAAGGTATATTTGATATACATGTTATTGATGTGTACTTTACTAGTGTTTATAGTAACCCTTGGATACTTGTTCGGTTGCTAAGATTAGTAACTCAAAACATGAGTTGTTGAATAAATAGAGACTAGTTGAGGATGAAGTGATGATGTGTGTTGGAAGTCGTTCCAAGATTGATATGATCATCATCGAGCACTCCCTATACTTTCGGGATTAGTGTTGAACCTAAATAAATGTTATTTGGTGTTTGCGTTGAGCATGAATATGATTAGATCATGTTAATTGAAATATGGTTATTCATTTAAGACAGAGAATAATTTTTATTTTATTTACATGAATAAAACCTTCTATGGTAATACATCCAATGTTGATGGTTTATTGAATCTCGATCGTGTTAATACACATATTCATAGTATTGATGCCAAAAGATGCAAAGTTTATAATGATAGTGCAACTTATTTGTGGCACTGCCGTTTGGGTCATATCGGTGTAAAGCGCATTAAGAAACTCCATGCTGATGGACTTTTGGAATCACTTGATTATAAATCACTTGGTGCTTGCGAACCGTGCCTCATGGGCAAGATGACTAAAACTCTATTCTCCGGAAGAACAAAATGAGATACCTACTTATTGGAAATAATACATACCGATGTATGTGGTGCAATGAGTGTTGACGCTCGTGGCGGGTATCGTTATACCTTCACAGATGATTTCAGCAGATATGGTTATATCTACTTAATGAAACACAAGTATGAAACATTTGAAAAGTTCAAAGAATTTCAGAGTGAAGTGGAGAATCATCGTAACAAGAAAATAAAGTTTCTACGTTCTGATCGTGGAGGAGAATATTTGAGTTACGAGTTTGGCCTTCATTTAAAACAATGTGGAATAGTTTCACAGCTCACGCCACCTGGAACACCCCAGCGTAATGGTGTGTCCGAACGTCGTAACCGCACTTTATTGGATATGGTGCGATCTATGATGCCTCTTACCGATTTACTACAATCGTTTTGGGGTTATGCATTAGAGACAGCTGCATTCACGTTAAACAGGGCACCATCAAAATCCGTTGAGATGACGCCTTATGAATTGTGGTTTGGTAAGAAACTAAAGTTATCATTTCTTAAAGTTTGGGGCTGCGATGCTTATGTAAAAAAACTTCAACCTGATAAGCTCGAACCCAAATCGGAGAAATGCTTCTGCATAGGATACCCAAAAGAAACTGTTGGGTACACCTTCTATCACAAATCCGAAGGCAAGATATTCGTTGCTAAGAATGGATCCTTTCTAGAGAAGGAGTTTCTCTCGAAAGGAGTTAGTGGGAGGAAAGTAGAACTTGATGAGGTAACTGGACCTTCTCTCCCGAATTGGAAAGTAGTTCATCACATAAATCAGTTCCAGTGATTCCTATGCCAATTAGTGAGGAAGCTAATGATGATGATCATGAAACTTTATATCAAGTTACTATAGAACCTCGTAGGTCTTCCAGAGTACGGTCCACACCAGAGTGGTACGGTAATCCTGTTCTGGAAGTCATGTTATTAGAACATGATGAACCTACAAACTATGAGGAAGCAATGATGAGCCCAGATTCCACGAAATGGCTTGAGACCATGAAATCTGATATGGGATCCATGTATAAGAACAAAGTGTGGACTTTGGTGGACTTGCCCGATGATCGGCAATCCATAGAAAATAAATGGATCTTCAAGAGGAAGACGGACACTGATAGTAGTGTTACTATCTACAAAGCTTGATTTGTCGCAAAAGGTTTTCGATAAGTTCAAGGTGTTGACTACAATGAGATTTTCTCAACTGTAGCGATGCTTAAATCCGTCCGAATCATGTTAGCAGTTGCCATGTTTTATGAAATATGGCAGATGGATGTCAAAACTGAATTCCTGAATAGATTTCTAGAAGAAGAGTTTTATATGATACAACTAGAAGGTTTTGTCGATCCAAAGGGTGTTAACAAAGTGTGCAAGCTCCAGCGATCCATTTACGGACTGGTGCAAGCCTCTCGGAGTTGGAATAAACATTTTGATAGTGTGATCAAAGCATAGGGTTTTATACAGATTTTTGGAGAAGGCTGTATTTACAAGAAAGTGAGTGGGAGCTCTGTAGCATTTGTAATATTATATGTTGATGACATATTGTTGATTGGAAATGATATAGAATTTGTGGATAGCATAAAGGGATGCCTGAATAAGAGTTTTTCAAAGAAAGACCTCGGTGAATCTGCTTACATATTGGGCATCAAGATCTATAAAGATAGATCAAGACACTTGATTAGATTTTTCAATGAGTATATACCTTGGTAAGTTTTTGAAAGAGTTCAAAATTGATCAGTCAAAGAAGGAGTTCTTGTCTGTATTACAAGGTGTAAAATTGAGTAAGACTCAAAGCCCGGCCACGACAGAAGATAGAAAGAGAATGAAAGTCATTCCCTATGCCTGAGTCATCGGTTCAATAAAGTATGATGTGCTGTGTACCAGACCTAATTGTGTGCCTTGCCATGAGTTTGGCAAGGGGGTACAATAGTGATGTAAGAGTAGATCACTCGACAGCAGTCAAAATATCCTTAGTTAGGACTAAGGAAATGTTTCTCGGTGATGGGGGTGATAAAGAGTTCGTCGCAAAGAGTTACGTCAATGCAATCTTTTACACCGATCCAGATGACTCTAAGTCTCAATCTGGATACATATTGAAAGTGGGAGCAATTAGCTAGAGTAGCTCTATGCAGAGCATTATATATACATAGAATATTTGCAAAATACATACGGCTCTGGATGTGACAGGCCCGTTGACTAAACTTCTCTCATAAGCAAAACATGACCACACCTTAGTACTCTTTGGGTGTTAATCACATAGCAATGTGAACTAGATTATTGACTATAGTAAACCCTTTGGGTGTTCGTCACATGGCAATGTGAACTATGGGTGTTAATCACATACAGATGTGAACTATTGGTGTTAAATCACATGGCGATGTGAACTAGATTATTGACTCTAGTGCAAGTGGGAGACTGAAGGAAATATGCCCTAGAGGCAATAATAAAGTAGTTATTTATATTTCCTTATATCATGATAAATGTTTATTATTCATGCTAGAATTGTATTAACCGGAAATTTAGTACGTGTGAATACATAGAAAAAACATATTGTCCCTAGTATGCCTCTACTTGACTTGCTCGTTTATCAAGGATGGTTATGTTTCCTAACCATAGACATGTGTTGTCATTTGATGAACAGGATCACATCATTAGGAGAATGATGTGATGGACATGACCCATCTGTTAGCTTAGCATTATGATCGTTACAGTTTCATTGCTACTGCTTTCTTCATCACTTATACATGTTCCTCAGACTATGAGATTATGCAACTCCCGAATACAGGAGGAACACTTTGTGTGCTAACAAATGTCACAACATAAAAGGGTGATTATAAAGGTGCTCTACAGGTGTCTCCGAAGGTGTTTGTAGGGTTGGCATAGATCAAGATTAGGATTTGTCACTCTGTGTTCGGAGAGGTATCTCTGGGCCCTCTCGGTAATGCTCATCACTATAAGCCTTGCAAGAAATGTGACTAATGAGTTAGTTGTGGGATGAAGTATTACGGAAAGAGTGAAGAGAATTGCGGTAACGATATTGAACTATGTATGATGATACCGACAATCGAATCTCGGGAAAGTAATATACCGATGACAAAGGGAACAACGTATGTTGTTATGCGGTTTGACCAATAAAGATCTTCATAGAATATGTAGGAGCCAATATGAGCATCCAGGTTCTGCTATTGGTTATTGATCGGAGATGTGTCTCGATCTTGTCTACATAGTTCTCGAACCCGTAGGGTCCGCACGCTTAACGTTCGACGACGATTTGTATTATGAGTTATGTGTTTTGATGACCGAAGTTTGTTCAGAGTCCCGGATGAGATCACGGACATGACGAGGAGTCTCAAAATTGTCGAGACTTAAAGATTGATATATTGGAAGGCTATATTTGGACATCAGAAAGGTTCCGAGTGATTCGGGTATTTTTGGAGTATCGGGGAGTTACAGGAATTCACCGGGAGAAGTAATGGGCTTATTGGGCCATACGGGACAAGGAGGAGGCATGTCAAGGGGAGGTGGCACCCCGCCATGGGTCCGAATGGACTAGGGGAAGGGGGCAGCGCCCCCCTTGCCCTTTCCAACTCCCTCTCTCTTTCCTTCTCTCCTACTCCTAAAAGGGAAAGGATTCCTACTAGGACTTGGAAGTCCTAGTAGGACTCCATATAGTTGGCGCGCCCCTAGGGGGCTGGCCTCTCTCCCTCCCTCCTTTATATACGGGGGCAGGGGGCACCCCAAAGACACACAAGTTTCTCTTAACCGTGTGTGGTTCCCCCTCCACAGTTAAACACCTTGATCATACCATCACAGTGCTTAGGCAAACCCCTGCGCCGGTAACATCATCATCACCGTCGCCACGCCGTCATGCTGACGGAACTCACTCTCGTCCTCAACTGGATCAAGTGTACGAGGGACGTCATCGAGCTTAATGTGTGCTGAACGCGGAGGTGTCGTACCTTCGGTACTTGATCGGTTGGATCGCGAAGAAATTCGACTACATGAACTACGTTATTGAAACGATTCCGCTTTCGGTATACGAGTGTACATGGATACACTCTCCCCTCTCTTCGATATGCATCACCTAGATAGATCTTGCATGATCGTAGCAAATTTTTGAAATTACTGCGTTCCCCAACAAGCACAAACCTCAATTTTAGTGGAACCTGCTGTCAGCTGACCTCATGGTGCTCCAAGTATTCCTACATTCATAACTAGGTAGAATGACCAACGCGAGAGGAAATAAGCTTATTCGTATGTTGACTTGCTGTTTGCAATGTGGAACAAGCCTGTCATGTGTGGAGGAGCAAACAAGCACTACAGTCGTGCCGACAACGCAAGATAAAATAGACCGGGTCATTGATGGCCTAACCAGTGAGTAGGGGTCGTGCAAATAGCGGTGCATTATTTTAGTTGAACTGCACAAAAAAGATATTGGGGTTACTTAGACAAATTTTCTAGAGCCACACAGAAGGAATTGCGCTCATCGATTGCATAGAATTTCCTCCATGCCATCATAGGAGATCCCAAGGTGGAAATCAACTAACCACCTATAAAATTATGCATAATCTTCCTCACACAGCTCAGTATCCCCTTTGTCCAGATGATCATGTTTTGTCATGCCGAGCTATTGATATGTGCTACTATTTTGCGACACCGTTTAAGTACAATGCTTTCCTATCTTTTCACATTCAGGACAATGAAGATGATTTCAGTGGAACTATACAAAATGTTCTGATGTTGAGTTATCTCTATTGCCTCCTCCATTTGCTGCAACGTGTCAGCCATTGCAAGATGGGCCATCAAGCTAGTTGTGGAGTTGCCAACATGCTCAGAGTGCACGCAACATTGAGTAGAAAGAAGCATGCCCGGGAAATGAATGCGTGCGTAGGGAGGCCCTTTGCTTAGAGAAGCATCAATAATTTTTTTGTTAATTTCTACCCCTTCTCAAAGCTTTTTCTTGGTTATAGTCTTGTGAATTATTTAGATGCGTAGACATGTTGAACTTAAGTGCTTGTGAATGTTAGTTAGTATGCATACTGTATCTTATGAAACTAAGTTTAGTGTGAATGTTAGCGTGTCAAACTTTACAATCTTGCTATATTGTGGGCATGTTATCTGACCCCTCATTTTGCCGCGCTACAACCAGTGTGAGTGTCTGCATGCAGTAGACTATCCTCTTATTTGGTGGATGCCAAGCCGGCCCAAAAAGGAGCTATAACTTCTTTTCAAGTTGAAAATGTTACCGATGAGGAGCCATAATTAAGCTAGAGGCATCTCTTTTTTTCTTTCGAATGGGCAATAAGCTGGAGAGCTGGAGAGTGTCTCTAATGGGATGCCAGTAGTGTTAAGGACCTCTAGTGTGAAACACGGGTAGCCAACTAGGCCGATACAAAAGCCTATCCATCTTAAAGCCCATTTGTTTTTGTTTTTTGTGAGGAGAAGCCTATATTTCTTAAAAAGGGGGGCGATCCCAGAAAAACCCTCCTTCCTCCTCGCTCCCACTTATACTACAGCTCACTGGACTCTCCCGCTTCTGTCGCCCCTCAATTCCCCTCGCTCCCCATCTTCCTCACTCGTACAGAAAACCGCTGGTCACCTTCTTCCTGACTCGTACAGAAAACGCCTGCTCCTCTTCTTCCACTCCTACAAAAAACCCTAGCCATACTTCTTCCCCACTCGCACTGCCACTAGGCTCGTCTCTGGTTACTCTGCTCAAAACCGTGAGCTCGGCATGACTCCCACAAGGAAAAAGGAGTCGGCTGGCCCCAGCGCCAAGAAGATGAGGCTCCCACCAGTGGCGATGTCGGTTGTAGATCTCGCACCCGGCAGCGCGGGGATAAGCGACAGGCCCCCCACCGGATCTGAGAAACCCGTAGAATCTCGGGTGAACCACATCAGCGATCTCCCAGACGCCATCCTTGGGGAGATCATCTCGCTTCTCCCCACCAAGGGTGCTGCCGCCCCCAAGTCCTCTTAACTCGGTGGCGCACTCTATGGCGTGCCACTCCCCTTAATCTTGACTGTCGTCAGCTATCTGTCATTCATGATTTTGAACTCCTCAGAGCCATCAACTCCTCCCACCAAGGCTCCATTCAGCGCCTCTGCATCCCAACACGTTACCTGTTGTCCATACTCTCCATGGTGGACGCCTGGCTAACATCCCATGAATTCGAAAAACTCCAGCAGTTTGAGTTCTACCATTACCACGAAAGTTTCATACCACGAACCAAACACCAAGAATTTGTGCCCACACCACCGTTGTCCATCTCGTGGTTTTCCTCCTCTCGCACACTGCCACCTTAGCCTAATGCCATCTACCAAACGATCTGGTACAAATGCTTTGACTCCCACTACTAAACAAACTTTCACTTGTGGTGGTTTATCTGTCGGAGGCCTCACTGCACAGCATCATCCACTCCAGTTGCCCTACCCTGGAGTGCTTGCTAATAGTTTGGGAATAGAAATCCGTATCAGTTGTCTCCAAATAAAGTCTCCTCACCTAAAAATCATTGGAATTTGTTTTGAAGGACAACAGCTCATCATCGAAGATGCCACTTCACTTCAAAGGTTGCTCCTTCATTATTGTTATATACCTTCACAAATAACTGTCGTCTCTACGCCCAAACTTGAGACCTTGGGTGTAATTCATGATCCGTTTAACGATCAAAAGTTGGTGTTTGGCTCCACACTTATTCAGGTACCATATATTATCATCTACACATTTCTAATCGTAAGCTGCATTTTTCATTTGCACGCATAAGTTTCATATCATCTTGGAGTACACCTTGGGTATGAATATTATGTTATATGCTCAATGAAGAGTTCATCCATGGATAGCCTATCAATGATGTTGGATTCTGTCAAGATCTTATATATCGGAATGTTTAGTTATGATCTAAACATAATTATTGGCTTGCTGCGATGCTTTCCATGTCTGGAGAATATATATATAAAGGTGATGATTTCATGCACATTGAAAGCTCGTATATATTGTACTAGAATTACCCGTTCAGTTGTCGCTCTTTCGACATACTTGTTTTTAAACCTTAACTGTTTTCAATCTTCATGTGTACCTAGGCACTGACACATGGAGAAAAACATATAACCAATCGGTGGCGTAATAAGCACTGGGATTTTCTCGGTTCTCATGACATTCGTTTGAGGACAATAACGATGGAAGGATATGCATCCAACCAGGCAAACAGAAGCTTTGTCACATTCTTCCTATTGAATGCGAGATTACTATTGTCCATGATGCTTAAGTTTTTCAAGAAGAAATTTCTCACGGACGGACATGTTGAACAGCAAAAAACAAGTTTCAGGTGGAAAAATGGGCTTCTGAACGTGCTCGGCTTCTATTTACAACAACTTGTGGTCATGTTCCAATAATTTTTTTGGCACAGGATGTTGATTTTATGGATCACACCGATCCATTTGTTTGTGATTGCCAAAAACAGTAGTTGGGTTAGATGTTATTGACATGTTCAATATGGGTTTTGTCTAAATTTGATGAACAATTAATCCTTAGGCTTTTGTACCATTTGTAAGCTTGTGTTACATGTTGTTGCCCTTGTACTACTCTCCGCCTGCCATTACACTACCGCATCTTCCATGGCTCTTGTTCGTTCCCGTCCGAGGCATCGCCGTCATTCTCTGCCTAGGTTCGATCGCTATGCCCGCCGCCGTCTGGCATTGTCAACAACCGAGAGGAATCGGGAGAAGACTGTACATGGAGAGGCTGATAGTAGGGACACACCAGGGTCATGGCATATGCAAGCAGGTGCCTCGTTATTACAAGACAAAAAAATACTTCCTCCTAATTGTTTGACATATAGGTCCCACGCCATTGTCAATGTAGTCAATAAACGAGAAAATTACACAATAAGTGGCTAACACCAGGGACTCAGCATCTCGTCCAGTTGTTTTTTAGTTTTAGAGATGGAGCTCAACAGGGCAATGTGCGGAGGCTGTGGCCCATCTAGCCCATGCTTTTATTTAACCACATGACGAGCCCAGTTGATATTTTTTCTTTCTGAAAATGGCTAGCCCAGTTCTATTTTTTTGGAGAATACCCAACCGAGGCCTACTTGCTTTTCTCAGCCCTGCTAGGCTGCAAATGTTTCAAGACTAGGAGGGACGTATTCAGCTTCCCCAGAAAATGTGCTATAAGTAGTAAGAAATGGGCTGTAAAAATTTAAACCAAAGCCAATCGACAATTACATTCAAATTTCATTTTTTTCAAGATTTCTAGATTTTAAATTTCATTCATTTTTTGCGGAGAAATTTCTTTGTATTTTATTTTGATATAATTTTTTTAAAGTTATTTTAACATGACTCGAAATTTCGTGATTAAAAGTGTTCGTTGAATTTTTTAGCACTGGCCAGAATATGGTCTGTAATGCTAACAAAAAGAACATGGGCTTCAAAATATCCTTAAGAATTAGCAAATGTGTTGTAATTATTGAAAATAATGGCAAATGGGTTGTTTGCTATTTTCGATAGATTCAGAGGCTGACTTGTGGGCCTACTAGGTTGACAATGACGTTGTCCTAAAAAAATTTGATGCATACGCAAGGCTTTCTCAACTTAGTCAACACAGAGCAGTGTGTGTTGGATTTCCATCCAATGGTCGTCATGCTTCTTCAATCTCTGATCTTCCTGCTCCAGCCGCACAAACCAGCGCCAGCGGGACTACCTGCTCCCTCCTCCTATGGACGGCTGTGCTGCCGCCAGGCCATCCTGTAGCCAACCGCACCTCCTGTTATTTTCCGGTGATGTCAGCCTCACCCCCGCAGCCAACCAGTTTTCCCTCGTATTCCCGTTAGCGTCAGCCTCCGCTAATGTGGCTTCGCCAGCTCTGGGTCCTTCCTTCCTGGGCCTTGCCGTCGTCCACCACGTTGGTGCTCTCGGCGCGGCGTGGTCAATATGGTCAACAAACAACAGCCATCGAAAGAGGGATGTAAGTGTAGAGGCTGACAGCAGGGACCCACACAAGCAAGTGCCTCCTTATTACGCGAAAAAATGATTGCTCCTGTTGATAGCTGGGACCCATCGGTTGTATCTTCGCACGGAAGGAAGTGCCTGCTTGTTATGTGAAAAAAAACTATTACTCTCGATGACAGCTGGGATCCGACAGATTTGGTGGCTAACTTGTGGGCCTACTAAGCTGACACATACGCAAGGCTTTGTCAACTTAATCAACAAATAATTTTAGCAGCTGCATCGTTGGATGTTAATCCAACAGCCGTGCTACTTCTTCAACCTCTGATCTTGCTCCTGTCTCCCGTGGGCAGTGTTGCCGTGCACCCAAATCAGGTAAGTTTCCCACTCCTCTCCATCTATGACTCCACTGTCGCGTCTTCCCCATCTCCTGGTTGTTCTAGTCTGGGGCCTCCCCGTCGTCCACCGGCCTTGGTGTGCTCGACACGGTGTGGTCAACGTGGTCAACAAACGAGAGTCATCGGAAGATGACTGTACGTGGAGAGGTTGATAGTGGGGACGCACCACGCCCATGGACCCATGCATGCAACTACATGCTTTTTACCCTGAAAATAATGTTTTCTCCCCCTAACAGCTGTGACCCACCAGCTACATCTTCGCATGCAAGGAAGTGTGTCCTTGTTACTGGCAAAAAAATGATTCCTCCCCCTAACAGCTGGGACCCATCAACTATATCTTCGCATGCAAGGAAGTGCCTCCTTATCCTCCCTGACAACTGGGACCCACCTGCTCGAACAGTACACTACAAAACAAGAGACATCCCTGACATTTTGGGCCGAACAAAATTATTTTTTGTCATATTTATGACACTTTTGTGACGATAATTATGACAAAACTCGGTATCATCATAGATGTGGTGGGCTCCTACTTCTATGACAAAAATTCAAGAAAGAAAATGGGCTTTTCATCCTGGGCGGGCCTGAGACGCACTAGCATGACATTCTTTGGGCCGCCCATGCGGAAAAAATCGTGGTAGAAGCGAGGGCGAGGAAAATTTCGTGGAGTTCCCGGTTACGGTGGGTGGTCGGGGGCCGAGCGATGCGCGTTTCTCTCGTACATGTACGCATGTGGGTGCGAGGCATTGGGCTCTAACTAAATCCGAGTGAGGCGTTTTCCTACTGAAACTGAGCGATTGCACTAGCTACGCTACTGAACCCCAATTGATCCCTTGATGTTATACTGAACCCGATTGAGCGATTCCTTTGCTACTGCTGCTAACTGAAGCCGATCGAACCTGCGGACTCTTGATGAACAGTGAGTGTTGTTGGGGGTTGGATGAATAGTTCCCGGTGGGGGTTGGATGAACAGGACCCCGTGGGGGTGTAAAGGCCGTTGCCGCTTGATGAACAGGACCCCGATCTAGCCGGTTGGGGCTGGAAGAACAGTACAACCCCGTGGAGGGCTGGTTGAACAGTAGCCGGTGGAGGGATAGATGAACAGTAGCCCGTGGAGGGGTGGTTGAACATGACTCCGTGGAGAGGGCTGGTTGAACAGTAGCCGATGGAGGAGCGGTGGAGGCTGGATGAACAGGAGCCTGTGGATGAACAGTCGTAGGTGAAGGCTGGAGGAGGTCGACGGTGGATGAACAGTAGCCCGTGGAGGCTGGAGGAGGTCGACGGTGGAGATGAACAGTAGCCCATGGAGTCCTGTTTTGCGGTACGCCACACCCCTCCCGATGAACAGGACCCCCGTTTCAACCGTAGCACTGCAACACAAGTCTGTTTCCTCTGTTTTGCGGTACGCCACATCCCTCCCGATCAACAGGACCCTGTTTCGACCATAGGTACTCGAACACAAGTCTGTTTCCTCCGTTTTGCGGTACGCCAGACCCCTCCTAATGAACAGGATCCCGTTTCGATCCTAGGCTGTCGATCACAAGGCCATTTCCTTCGTTCTGCGGTATGCCAGACCTTGTTTCGATCGGCTGTTCCATCCAAGCCAGTTGCCTCCCGATGAACACGATCCATTCCGACCCAGTCTGTTGCCTCCCGATGAATAGGATGCGTTCTGACCCTGTCACTTGGATTCGAGTGAACACGACATTGTTTCCTCCGTTCTGACCCAGCCGGTTAGCTGAAGATGAACAAGACAATGTCGCTACCATCTGTTGCCTCTCCATGTACACGAGCCCTGGCCATTCATATGCGTGAGTACGTGTTTCGAGACCCCGCTGATATGTACGATTGTGGCCATATTTTTTGGCGTGTGGCTGTATGTACGCGTGCACGGTTTACACGGGACAGCCTTAGCTACTACGCGGGGGGGGGGGGGGGGCTCTACTATGATATGTGCTGCTACTTACTCAGCCATGATTCATCATTGAAGAGTGACCGATCGAGCAGTATGTACATACACCTTCACGACAAGACAGACAATGCTACGTACGCTTCAAACGGGTGGGTCCCAACTATGAAAGAGGATAAGGATGCACTTCCTTGCATGCAAAGATATAGCGGCTAGGTCCCAGCTGTCAGGGGGAATCATTTTTTTGCCCGTAATAAGGATGCACTTCCTTGCGTGTGAAGATGTAGCTGGTGGGTCCCAGCTGTCAGGGGGAGAAAACATTATTTTTTAGGGTAAAAAGGATGCAGTTGAATGCATGCGTCCCTGGCCGTGGTGCGTCCCCACTGTCAGCCTCTAACATACAATCATCTTCCCATGACTCTCGTTTGTTGACCATGTTGACCACACCATGCCGAGCGCACCAAGGCTGGTCGACAACGGCGAGGCCCCAGACTAGAACGACTCGGAGATGGGGAAGACGCGGCAGTGGAGTCGCAGATGGAGAGGAGTGGGAAACATGATTGGTTCGGGTGCATGGTAGCACTGCCGCCCACGGGGGACAGGAGCAAGAACAGAGGTTGAAGAAGCAGCACGGCCGGCCACGGGAGGCTATAGCAGGCGGTACTGCCGGTGGTGGTTTCGGTGGCTGAAGAATGAATATCCGAGATTGAAGAAGCACCATAGCCATTAGATGGACATCCAGTGGCCACTGCTAACAGAATCGTGTGTTGACTACAAGTTTTTTTTGAGGGATGTGTGTTGACTATAAGTTGACAAAGCCTTGCGTACACGTCAACTTAGTAGGCCCACAAGTGACCATCACATCTGTGGCAGAGAACATATATCCCATTTGTGATTTGTATTTTTAATTATAATGGAATTTACCCAGCCTATTTACTATTTGTTAAAACTACATCCCATTTTCTAGCCAGGACATTGTTAATAATTTCAGCCAACCGCTCAAAAAAATCAACAAAACTTCCAACATTTTGATGGGATCCGAAATATTTTTAACCCGAAATTTAGGGTCAGATTAAATAAAATTTCAAAATAAATTATATTAGGTAGAAATCCAACGAAATTTTGCGCGCGCAAAAATAATGAAATTAAAAAATTACCTTTTTTGAGAAGAATAAAAAAATGTACCTATTCGATGCGTTTTTTATATTTACAGTCAATTTTTTATTACATCCCATTTATTATTTCTTAAAGCCCATTTTCTTGGCAAGTCTAATGCGGCCCGGAGAATAACAAGTTCATCTGGGTTGGGTATTCCACAAAAACAGAATAGGTGGGCTAGCCATTTTAGTTTAAATATTAATATCTGTGTTGGATATTTCATCGACATAAATAATAGCTTGGGCAAGACGGGCTACAGCCCGCCTAGTTGATACCCTGCTCCTCTGAACAACGACAAAAACATCGGTCAAGAAAAACTCTACTCACACCTCAAAAACAAAAATACTGCTTGAGCTGTTGGGTCCCACCTGTCGGCCGCCCCTTTTGCAATTCTCTCGTTTATTGACTACATGGGTTGACAATGGTGTGGGACCGTGATGTCAGGAAACCAGGAGGAAAAAAATTTATAGTTGTATATATACTAATAAGGAGGCACTTGCGTATGTGCGGCTATGGCCCTGGTGGGATCCACTGTCATCCTCTCCAATTGAAGTCATCTCCTGATTCCTCTTGTTCGTTGACCAAGTTGACAATGCGAGACGGCAGCACCACGGCAAGCGCAACAACTTGAAGAACAACGGAGAGGGCCCTACGGATGGTCTAATACAGAGCCTGCTGCTCATTCAGGAAGCCAGGATCATAGGGCCACATGTTCGTGACGGCATTGTCGTTCACTTGTTCGCCGATGATTCGTCCTTCCGTGACCCGGTGCTCATTGAGGAGACGAAGGTGTAGCATAGGTCCTCCTGCGCTGGTAGATATCGGCATTCTAGGAATGGGGGTCCCCAGACTTGCCTGCCTGCGGCCTGCAGCGTGGCTCAAGCAGTGGCCCAGTACGGCCCGTCTTCATCGACCCAAGCTCAAGACCCTCGCGAGGGGCTAAGCCTCGCGGGGCGGACGATGCAAGGCTTCCTCAGGGGCGGCCTCACCAGGCAGGCTCGCGAGGAGGCGGAGAGATCAAGGCAAGGAGTACCTCACGAGGTGCACGTGAGGCAAGCCATGATGATGGAGACCAGGCGGGCGCCAGCCAACGCAATGTCCTCGTTTCCTCTTTGGTGCAAAGGGGGAAAGTGCAGGCGCGGAGTACCGAGGCATCAAGCAAAGGTTTCCCTATCGGTGCAACGATACCAAGACCAGCAGGACGGCAGGACAGAGATCACCATGGAGCCCAAGACGGCGTCACCGCCAGTGCCTTCGGCAGTCGAAGACCAACTTTAGTCAGGATAGCTTTTACTACCTGTCCCCCATCAAAATGGCTGTTGTTCACTCCCTTCGCGCTCAATATTTGGGAAGAGGACCAAGGCCCCTATAAATAGACCACAGTAGAAGATATCTGGATCCCACCTAGAGCCAACAGAGATGGAGCAATTCCTCTCCAAGCACACCACCATAAGAACACCCCTCGCGAGGTTGTTCTTCCCCTGTACTGTTCATCATCAGCCCGAGAGGCAACCCACCACACCACACACTGGATTAGGGTATTACACCACAACGGTGGCCCGAACCAGTATAAACCTTGTGTCCCTTGTGTTGTTCATCGTGTAGCTTAGATTCTCTGCGAGGTTTTGGGGCGTGCATCGGTAGGGAGAAGATCTTCGTGCGCACCCCAAAGCTCGAACCTTAAGGGTTTTGCCGGAACCCGATATCCGACATTTGGCACGCTAGGTAGGGGGGCGCCGGAGCTCTCCCTTCCATCGACCCTCTCTCCATCAACACCGCGCTTTGCCCTCATGGCGGACAACGCGCCGCCGGCTCCGGCGGCCGACGCCAGCGCTAGGGCCGGGGGGCTCCGAGCCTTGGCCCCCGCCTTGCGACAGCTGCAGTGGCCGCACAAGTTCAAGCCAGAGATGCCGCTGTGCTACAATAGCGTGACGGATCCGCTGGCTTTCTTGCTAGAGTACGAGGAGGCCGTCCTTAAGGCTGGGAGCAATGACAGGGTCATGGCTAACTGGTTTCCTATGGCCCTCACCGGCATCTCGCGCCTGTGGCTGCTCCACCTACCAACGGCTTCTGTGGCCTCTTGGGAGGAGCTACGCAACCTGTTCCTCGCCCACTATGCTGCGTTGGCGCCCCCGGTCGTCGCAGCTCTCTTGGGTGGCTCGCAGGCGCCACCCTCGGGCCGCCACTTCAAGACATTTGTCCGCCAGATCGGCGCCGCCCTCACGCGGCAAGGAGCTCCCCCGGGCTAGGCGGCACCCGAAGCCGACCTGACCTGCAGCTCCGACGATCACCCCGTCAACACTGCCTGCTCGGGTGCGCTCCCAATGCTTTGCACACCCACCATCTGCTAGATGGCCGTCACCAGGACCCTCATCGATGGCGGTGCCAGCCTCAACGTGCTCTCGGTGGAGGCCTTCAGCCTCCTCCATGTACCGCTGGAATGGCTCGAGCCAAGCAAGCCCTTCTCGGGGGTCGGAGGCAGTTCCTCCGGCTCCCTGGGGCAGATCCGTCTGCCGGTGACCTTTGACACACACGACAACTTCCGCACGGAACTGGTCAACTTCGACATCGCCCGTATCTGCCTCCTATACAACACCATCCTCGGATACGCAGCCTTGGCCCAATTCATGGTAGCGACCCATCCGGCCAGCGACCTCATGAAGATGCCCAAGAGCAGCGGCACCCTCACCGTGGCTGGAGATACCAAAGATGCTCTGCAGGCGCTCAAGCTCGCCCTCAAGACAGCCGAGGCTGCACAGCCCGCCAGCACTGACACCTCCAAGGCCAAGGGGGCTGCGCCAACCAAGAAGAAGCAGTTATTCATCCAAGACAAGGCAGAAACCAAGTAGGTACCAGTTGAAGAGGATGGGTCCTCCGGTGCCACCTTCACCATAGGTGCCAATCTCGACCCCGACCAAGAGGAGGCACTGATGAAATTCCTGCGCTCGAACAAGGAGGTGTTTGTGTGGGAACCCAAACAGCTAGCGGGGGTCCCAAGACAGGTGATTGAGCATCACCTGAATGTGTGCCCTAATGTACGCCCCGTGAAGCAGAAAGCGAGGCGGTAGTCCACCAAGAAGCAGGCCTTCATCGTCCAAGAAACCCGCAAGCTGGAAGTGGAAGGTGTCATTCACAAGGTTCGCTACCCTGAATGGCTGGCAAACCCTGTTGTTGTGCCGAAGAAGGGAGGAAAGGAGCACATGTGCGTCGACTTCACCAACCTCAACAAGGCCTGCCCTCAAGATCCATTCCCGCTCCCTCCCATCGACCAAATTGTCGACTCCACCGCTGAGTGCGACCTGCTGTGATTCCTGGATGCATTTTCAGGCTATCATCAAATCAAGATGGCGATAGAAGACGTGGAGAAGACAGCCTTCCTAACCCCATGCGGGGTGTACTGCTACACCTGCATGCAGTTCGGGTTGCGCAACGCGGGCGCAACCTTCCAGAGACTGATGCACATCGCCTTGGGCGGGCAGCTTGGGAGAAACGCTGAGGCCTACGTTGATGACATTGTGGTGAAGTTTCGGGAGGCGAGAACCTTGAGTCAGGACCTAGAAGAAACCTTTGCGAGCCTCCGTGAAGTGGACCTGCGGCTCAACCCGGAGAAGTGCGTGTTTGGAGTTCCTTCTAGCAAGCTGCTGGGATTTCTCATGTCCCACAGAGGAATCGAGGCCAACCCAGAGAAGGTCAAGGCAATCAAGGACATGAGTCCGCCGCAAATCCTCTGGGAAATGCGGAAGCTCGTTGGGCGCGTAACCGCGTTAGGATGCTTCATCTCCAAGCTGGGGGAGCGCTCCTTGACTTTCTTCAAGCTGATGAAGAAGAAGGGCCCGTTCGAATGGACACAGGAGGCCGACGAAGCATTCCAAGACCTCAAGAAGTACCTGACCAGCCCTCCTGTGATGGTGGCACCGCTCCCTCTCGATCCCCTAGTGCTCTACCTCGCCGCCACACCCTACTGCAGCAGCGCAACTCTGGTGGCGGTTCAGGAAGAGCGCCAGGTCAAGGCTGCATCACGACCAACCACAGCCCCAGCCGCAGCAGCACAAGACCAGGAAGGCCACGCGAAGGCCACGACCTCGGCAGATGGAGACCAGCCTCAACAGAAGGTCGCCCCCAGGGTTGAAGGGGCCTCACCAAGCGGCCAGGAGCTGGGGGCTCCGACGTGTTAGGAGGCGCTAAACTCTCCGGAGGGCACGGGTTTCGTCAGCACACCCACCCTCCTCGAGCATCCGGTGTACTTCGTCAGCAAGGTGTTGCGGGATGCTAGGGCATGATACCCTATGTCGCAGAAGCTCTTGCTTGCACTGCTGGTGGCCTCACGTAAGTTGTGTCATTACTTTCAAGGCCACCCCATCAAGGTCGTCTCGGCCTACCCATTGGAAAGGGTACACAGGAGCCCCAATTCTGCTGGAAGGGTCGCCGAATGGAACATCGAGTTGCAAGCATTTCAGCGGGAATCCAGCACAACCAGGGTCGTCAAGGGAGCCACACTTGCAGATTTTTTGGTAGAATGGACAGAGGCGTCGGGGCTCGAAGCAGGCGAAGATCGATCACTTTCCCCAGGAAGCAAGGCACCAGACGGATGGGTCATGTACTTCGATGGAGCATTCTCGCGACATGGCACGGGGGCTGGTACAATGCTTATATCCCCCACTCAGGACAAGCTCTATTACACCGTGCAGCTCTGTTTCCAGCATGGCGAGAAGGTCTCCAACAACATAGCAAAATACGAGGGCCTCATAGCAGGCTTAAAAGCTGTAGCAGCACTGGGGGTGAAGCGCCTCATCATCAAAGGTGACTCACAGCTCCTCATCAACTTCTCCAACAAAGTGTACGGGCCAAAGTATGAGCACATGGAGGCGTATCTTGCAGAGGTGCGCAGGATGGAAAAGCAATTTTGGGGGCTTGAGTTGCAGCATGTGCCCCACGGCACCAACCAAGAGGCTGATGACATCGCCAGGAGGGCATCCAGGCGGTTGCTCCAGGAGCCTGGTGTTTTCAAGGAACGGCTCTTCAAGCCCTCGGCAGCACCGTCACTTTCAAGCACAGCACAACCTCGGGAAGAGCTCCCTCAACCGCCTGCCACAGGAGCCCCGTCTTGTGGCCCAACCTCGGGAGCACGCTTACTCCTGGCGCTAGAGCCTCCTAAGGGATGCTGGACTACGGAATTCAAGGACTACCTAATGCAAGGGACTCTACCAGAGAAGGAGGAGGATGCGGAATGCGTGGCCCGGCAGGCCATGACCTACAGCATCCAAGACGGAGAGCTCTACTGGAAGCAGCCAAACGATGTTTCCCTGCGTTGCATCTCCAGGGAACAGGGGAAGGAGTTGCCGGCTGACATACACGATGGAGATTGTGGACACCACTCGTCATCACGGACCCTCGTCGGCAAGGCGTTTCGCAATGGGTTTTACTAGCCTACAACACTCAACGACGCCATCGAGCTGGTAAAGGCTTGCGAACCCTACCAATTCCATGCCAAGCAGATTCATCAGCCAGCTCAGGGCCTGCAGACCATCCCACTCTCGTGGCCGTTCGCGGTACGGGGACTGGATATCCTAGGCCCGTTCCCTCGGGCGCCTGGGGGCTACCGCTATCTCTACGTCGCCATCGACAAGTTCACCAAGTGGGCGGAGGTGGAAGCCGTCTCCACCATCCCAGCTGGCTCTGCAGTCAAGTTCATCAAGGGCCTTGTGAGCCGATTCGGGGTCCCTAATCGCATCATCAGCGACAACGATTCGTAGTTCACCAGCAGTCTCTTCAAAACATATTGTGCTAACCTTGGAACGCAGATATGCTACGCTTTGGTGGCACACCCATGGAGTAACGGCCAGGCCGAACGCGCCAACGTAGAGGTCCTGAAAGGCCTCAAAACTAGGACCTTCAAGAAGAAGCTGGAGGTCTGCGGTAGGGGCTAGTACGATGAGCTCCAGTCCATGTTGTGGTCCATCCGCACTACCGCCACCAAGTCGACTGGCGAGACCCTGTTCTTCCTCATCTACGAAGCAGAAGCGGTCCTCCCTCACGAGGTCAGGCGTCGCTCTGCGCGGTTCCTAGCGTTTGATGAAGCGCAATAGGATGCCATATGGGGGATGGACCTCAAGCTGGGGGAGGAACACCGTCGGGAGGCTGCACTATGAGCAGCGTGACACCAGCAGGCGCTGCAGTGGTATCATTGCTGCCACCTCCACCCCAGGACATTTGAGGTAGGTGACCTCGTGCTCAGGTGGGTGCTCTCTAGCGAAGGGTTGCATAAGCTCTCACCCATGTGGGAGGGCCAGTTCAAGGTAGTTCATGTACCAGACCTGGCGCCACGTGCCTAGAGACCCAAGAAGGCGTGCCCATTCCAAACGCTTGGAACATTCAGCACCTCCGGAGATTCTACCCTTGAAGTAAGGCCCAATGCCTGTAAACAAGGCCCGGTGCCTGTGAAGTAAGGCCCAGTGCCTGTGAAGAAGGCCCGGTGCCTATGAAGAAAGGCCCGGTGCCTGTAAAGAAGGCTAAGCGCCTGTTGAGGGAGTCCTGGATTAGGGGGTATCCGGACAGTCGGACTATATACATCGCCCAGACTATTGGAGCGTGAAGATACAAGACTCAAGACTCCGTCCCGTGTCCGGATGGGACTCTCCTTTGCATGGAAGACAAGCTTGGCGATCCGTATATTGTATTTCCCTCCTTGTAATCGACTCCGTGCAAACCCTAGCCCTCTCCGGTGTCTATATAAACCGGAGAGGTTGGTCCTTGGAAGGTCGATCACAATTACAATCATAATCATCATAGGCTAGCTCCTAGGGTTTAGCCTCTGCGATCTCGTGGTAGATCTACTCTTGTACTACTCATATCGTCAATATTAATCAAGCAGGAAGTAGGGTTTTACCTCCATCGAGAGAGCCCGAACCTGGGTAAACATTGTGTCCCTTGCTTCCTGTTACTATCAACCTAAGACGCACAGATCGGGACCCCCTACCCAAGATCCGCCGGTTTTGACACCGACATTGGTGCTTTCATTGAGAGTTCCTCTGTGTCATCACTGCAAGGCTCGATGGATCGTCTCGTTGTGAAGAACAACATTACCTCCTGGGGAGCGCTGGCTGTAGGCCAAACTCTCCGACTTGGCAGCTTCATCATGGCCGCCCCACCGGCTGTCTCGCCGACGATGGCCTCTCGGGTCGTCACGCATAACCTTCGCGTCAATTCGGAACTCGCCGAATAGATGGATCCGATAGAGCTCTCCTTCCTTAATGAGCTCTTGGATCGCATCGCCGCTTTGGAAGTCGCTGCAGACTATGACTGGATCGGGCTTAAACCCGACTGGAGGGATATTAAATCCCCGCCGTCCACCCATGAGATAGCGGTAGTGGAGGAACCACATACGGATTATCCCTCTATTTTGAGGACAAATTATGTCCAGATCGCCGAGCTCCCTGGGCCGGACTCCCGCTCAAGGGAAGACATGACCCAGATCCCGGACATAGGATCGGGTATTCAGCCGGAAAAATTGGGCAGCGCCTCGGATCCCGAGCTATCGAACTCGGAAGCTCTCCTGCCCCTAGGCGCTAGATCGGATCAGAATCCGGATTCAGCCACGAACACCCACCCGTACTTAAACCATCTCTCCCATATCAGACAAGAGCCCCATGAGACAGTACATCACTACTGGGTCAGATTCCTCCTTGTGCTAAACAAGGTCAAGGACTGTCGTGAGGAGGACGCAGTCTCACTTTTCTGCAAAAACTGTACGAATAAAGGAATTCTTAACGCCATAGGTCGCCGTGACATAGTGCACTTTGCTGACTTGGAAACCATAGTACAGAAATACTGTGTGATGGAAAGCGCCTGGAAAACCCAAACAGAATTTTGGGATAGCCCGGCTCTCACCAAGACCTTTGTTCGAACTAAACGGGCGAACTCTCGAAAGTCGACTGATCCAATCCCCAAGAAGCCAAAGCTCACCCTAGTGGGTGGAACCGTATTGTAAGAATGGCTCAACGGGCCATGTAAACTCCACAGCACGCCGGACACAACACCAACCCATAGCCTTAGGGCATGTTGGATACTCCGGCAGGTAGCAAAAAGTGGTGAGGATATTCCATTGAGCCATAAAGCAGAACAACGTCCCGCTAAATTACACAATACTATACTAACAGTCTTTGAGACTTTTGCCTCAAACAATAGGTGCAAGCGAGCTCATCGAAGCTCCACTGAAATCTGCCATGTGGCAAATATAAATCCGTGGAATGACACTGCTATAACCTTCACTGCGAGTGACGAACCTCGATTCCGGACCGTCCGGGCACCAGCCGCTCTGGTCCTTAGCCCAATCGTGGACGGCTTCCGGCTCACTAAAGTACTCATGGACAGCGGAAGCGGATTAAACTTGATCTATGAAGAAACGCTCAACAAGATGGAAATTGATAAAAGCCGCATTGAACAAAGCGGCAGAACCTTCAGGGGGATTATCCCTAGTCGGGAAGCGCGGTGTGCGGGAAAAATCACACTCGATGTGGTGTTCGGCACCCCGGAGAATTATAGGTCTGAAGAAATCACATTCCAAGTGGCTCCTTTCAGCAACGGATGTCACGCCCTTCTAGGGCGAGACGCGTTTACAAGCTTTCAAGCTATACCCCATTACGGGTACATGAAGCTTAAAATCCCCGGACCCAATGGAATCATCACTCTAGCCAGTGATCCGGACGTTGCACTTCGCACCGAAAACAAAACCGCAGCACTAGCCCTGGAAGCATTATCCCAAGCCCTAGCAGCCGAAGAATTAACAACACTGCGGGCCACCGTGGACAGGGACAATGTGATACTCGACAAGCGACCCAAGTCCACCTCATTTAAACCCACATATGAGATAGTCAAATTCCAAGTCCATCCAACGGACCCCATGAAGATAGCTTCCATCAGGACACAGTTGAGCCCCGCAATGGACGCCGCACTGAGAGACTTCCTACGCGAGAATTGGGACATTTTCGCCTGGCACCCATCGGACATGTTGGGCATCCCAAGCAGATTGGCCGAACATAGCCTTAATATACTAAAAGGATACAAACCTATCAAGCAGACTCTAAGGCGGTTTTCAGAGCCCAAACGGCAAGCCATGGGGGAAGAGCTAGCCAAGCTACATGAAGCCGGATTCATTAGAGATATCAAACATCCGGATTGGCTGGCAAATCTGGTAATGGTACTAAAGAAGGGAAAATCCTAGTGCTTATGCATCGACTTCAAAGACCTCAACAAGGCTTGCCCCAAGGATCCCTTTCCCCTCCCTCGCATCGATCAAATTATCGACGCCACAGTAGGACACGACTCGCTGTGTTTCCTCGACGCATACTCTAGATACCATCAAATAAAGATGGCAGAGTCCGACCAAGCTGCAACAACTTTCATAACGCCATATGGCCCTTTTGCTTCAACACTATGCCTTTCGGGCTTAAGAATGCTGGCGCAACTTATCAACGCATGATTCAAACATGCCTGGAAAAGCAAATCGGCAAAATAGTGGAGGCATATGTGGACGACGTGGACATAAAAACAAGACACGTCGAAACCCTAATAGATGACTTGAAGCTTACGTTTGATAACCTCCGAACATACAACATCAAGCTGAACCCAGAAAAATGCGTTTTCGGCATCCCCTTTGGGAAATTGCTGGGCTTCATTATTTCCAATAGAAGAATTGAAGCGAATCCGGCAAAAATCCGAGCTCTGTCGCAGTTGCCTATACCAACAGACCTCAAGCACATCCAGAAACTAGCTGGATGCATGGCTGCTTTGAGCCGCTTTATCTCCAGGCTAGGAGAAAAGGCATTACCTCTTTACCGCCTTCTTCGGCGCACCGAACACTTCGTGTGGACAGATGTAGCCGCGACCGGACTCGATGAAATGAAGACCTTATTGGCCAGTAATACGGTCCTAACAGTGCCAAATATCGGCGAACCTATGCTGCTGTACATAGCGGCAACACATCAAGTTGTAAGTGCAGTGCTCGTCATCGAACGAGAAGTTGCCGGATACAAATTCCCGCTCCAAAAGCTGGTTTATTACGTATCCACGGTCCTCACCCCATGCAAATCCCGATACCCACACTATCAAAAAATAGCATACGCGGTCTTCATGGCATCCCGGAAGCTACGACACTACTTTCAAGAGTGTTCAATTACGGTGGCCTCCGAAGTACCACTCAACGATATAATAAATAACCGCGACGCTACGGGCCGGATCGCTAAATGGGCCATCGAGCTCCTTCCGTTAGACATAAGATACAAGCCACGGCAGGCCATCAAGTCACAAGTACTAGCTGACTTTGTCGGCGAATGGACAGAAGCCGAACTCCCTAAAGAGTACGGCGCGTACACTAACTGGAGCATGCACTTCGATGGCTCCAAAATGCTGACCAGATTGGGAGCAGGTGTAGTCCTGACGTCTCCCACTGGAGACACGGTCCAGTATGCCCTCCAAATATTATACAGAGACTCCAACAATGCAGCCGAATACGAGGCTCTGTTGCACGGTCTTCGGATGGCAGTCTCTATGGGCATTCAATGCCTAGGAGTGCGCGGGGATTCAATGTAACGCCCCGAGACCGACGCTCCAGAAGACTTCCAGTTATTCCGAGTTTCGCCGTGTGTTTTATTTGCTTGTTGCATTGCATCATGTCATCTTTTGTATTGCATCATGTCATCATGCCATCATGTCATTTAATTTTTTAAAACTCAACTAAACAAATTGTATGGATCTTCGATCCATTTAAATCGAGGGAAGGGTGACTTCTCTTTATAACACACCCTCCCGATATTTAGGAAGATATTATAAAATATTCCATTGTTTTGGAATCACCCATGAACCCACTTGCATATTAAATCCCGTGGCCTTTTCTTCTTCAAGTTTTGACTCTCCAACCTTGCCCATAATTCCTTTCATCATTTTCCGGAGCTCCACCAAAAATCTCAACATTTTGGACCTTCCTTTTATCAAGTCCTAGTTCAAACCCATTTGAATTAAATTCAAATGAGTTTGAATTTACATCTTTCTATCATGGCCATTCCTATTTTCTTGGAACAAGCATATTTTTGCGAGTCCAGGAAAATTAACCCCATGCCCAAATTATTTTTCTCCAACCCTTTCTTTATCTCCTTTTTATTTCTTTGCTATTTACAGCTTTTGGTAAATAAAAGAGAAGTGGGGGATTAGAGAGAGAGGTCTTTGCACGTTCCTCGTTTGCCATGCCACCGTCCCGTTGGAACCCGGTAGCCGGGATCACCCCACCATCTTGCATGACTCGCTCCCTTCACACTACCTTTTGCACCGGTATCTCCGTGAGCTATCGGAACCGATATGTTGCCTTGGCACCATTTCCGTTGTCGTTGCCGTGGCACCCCTTTCGTTCCGCCATGATGACCAAATGCCTCGTAACATGCTCATGTTAACGTTTTCATAAAATTGCATAAACTTGATTATGTCATCCGCATCATGTTAACAACAATTAACATGCTTAAAATTGTGCTTGCATTAAACTACTAAATGACATCGGGACTTTCCGAAATTGTTGTTTGTTGTTCCGGCCTCATTTAAACTTGCATAAATTGTTAGTTTAATTATGTTTCACCTCTTTCCATGGTTAACAACATTTAATATTGTTGTGTTCCTCAACGAGAGAGAACTAAATATTTGAATGTGGTGTTCCGTCAATATGCAACTCGTTGCATATTGAGCTCCACTTAAATTGTAGTGTTGTTTGCTTTACCTTGCCATGCCATGCCTCATTGAACCGAACATGCATCATGCTTGATTGTGCATCATGCCATGTTTATGCTTGTGTGTTTACCATGTTGTTTGCTTCTTTCCGGTTTACTTCTCTCGTTAGCTTCGGTTTCGTTCTGGAGTTGTGAGGATTCGTTCGACTACGTCCGTTTGTCTTCTTCATGGACTCATTCTTCTTCCTTGCGGGATCTCAGGCAAGATGACCATTACCCTCGACATCACTTCTATCTTTGCTTGCTAGTTGCTTTATTCTATCTCTATGCTGCGCTACCTATCACTTGTTTACCATGCCTCCCATATTGCCATGTCAGCCTCTAACCTTTTCACCCTTCCTAGCAAACCGTTGCTTGGCTATGTTACCGCTTTTGCCCAGCCCATCTTATAGCGTTGTTAGTTGCAGGTGAAGTTGAAGATTTCTCCATGATGGACAGGATTATGTTTGGGATATCACAATATCTCTTATATTATTAATGCCTCTATATACTTGGTAAAGGGTGGAAGACTCGGCCTTATGCCTGGTGTTTTGTTCCACTCTTGCCGCCCTAGTTTCCGTCATACCGGTGTTATGTTCCCGGATTTTGCGTTCCTTACGTGGTTGGGTGATTTATGGGACCCCATTGATAGGTCGCTTTGAATAAAACTCCTCCAGCAAGGCCCAACCTTGGTTTTACCATTTGCCACCTAAGCCTTTTTCCCTTGGGTTCTGCAGACTCAAGGGTCATCTTTATTTTACCCCCCCCCCCCGGGCCAGTGCTCGTCGTGAGTGTTGGTCCAACCTGTCAGCCGCCGGTGGCCACCAGGGGCAACTCTGGGCTGGCCTACCGGAAGTTTGGACAATCCGGTGTGCCCTGAGAACGAGATATGTGCAGCTCCTATCGGGATTTGTCGGCACAGCGGGAGGCTTTCTTGGTCTTGTTTTACCATTGTCCAAATGTCTTGTAAACCGGGATTCCGAGTCTGATCGGGTCTTCCCGGGAGAAGGTATATCCTTCGTTGATCGCGAGAGCTTATCATGGGCTAAGTTGGGACACCCCTAGAGGGTATAATCTTTTGAAAGCCGTGCCTGCGGTTATAGGCAGATGAGAATTTGTTAATGTCCGGTTGTAGATAACTTGACACCAGATACGAATTAAAACGCATCAACCGCGTGTGTAGCCGTGATGGTCTCTTTTCGGCGGGGTCCAAGAAGTGAACACGGTTTTGGTTTATGTTTGACGTAAGTAGGAGTTCAGGATCACTTCTTGATCATTGCTAGCTTCACGACCGTTCCATTTGCTCTCTTCTCGCTCTTATTTGCGTATGTTAGCCACCATATATGCTCAGTCACTGCTGCAACCTCACCACTTTACCACTTCCTACCCATAAGCTTAAATAGTCTTGATCTCGCGGGTTTTGAGATTGCTGAGTCCTCGTGACTCACCAGATACTATCACAACAGTTGCAGGTGCCGATGATACCAGTGCAGATGATGCAACCGAGCTCAGATGGGAGCTCAACGAAGACCTTGGTTGTTGCTATGTTTCGTTTCATGTTGATCAGTAGTGGAGCCCAGTTGGGACGATCGGGGATCTAGCAGTTGGGTTATCTTCTTTTCTTTTGGCTTCGTCCGTAGTCGGACTATGTGTGTACTCTGAATGATGTATGAATTATATGTTCATTGTGTGATGTGGCGATTGTAAGCCAACTCTTTATCCCATTCTTGTTCATTACATGGGATTGTGTGAAGATGACCCTTCTTGCGACAAAACCACAATGCGGTTATGCCTCTAAGTCGTGCTTCGACATGTGGGAGATATAGCCGCGGTTGGGTGTTATAAGTTGGTAATCAGAGCCATCCCCGACTTAGGAGCCCCCTGCTTGATTGTTTGCTGGCGTTGTTGAGTCTAGAACAAAAATGTTTTGAGTCTTAGGATTATATATATCGGAGAGTAGGATTCTTTTTACTCCTCAGTCCATTCGTCGCTCTGGTGAGGTCTCCTGACGTAGATGTTTTGACTTTCCTCTCCTCAAATTTCACTAAAAAAATTTTAGGATCACGCGGGTATCTTGGAATCGTTCCGATGGTTTTGTGACGAGAACATTGTTCTTGGTGCCTCCTGTATATTATGTGGCTTTGACCCGGGGAGTTGAGCTCCGAGGTATTGTCGTCATAATTTTATCGTTGCAGTTCTGGAATACCTGAGTTTTGCCGACATCGAAAATCTCTTTTATGCAGTTGTTGGTGAGATAACCTCGACGCCACCCAGTACTGGGCGGGAGTTCGGGAGTATTGCCATAACTCGTATAATGGATGCTTTTCGAAGGTTGAGGTACACGATTTCCGAAGGTTTCTTGGTTATGTGTTGACGGATGGATACAGCTTGGATGTAGGGATTGTTAGTTTTGGGTGAGATATATTTCTTCCCCTGTATCCCCAACACCAGATTGCATAACCAGAAAGTTTCGGGAGTTTTGTAGGTGGGAATTCAAGTAGCTCCTAGAATATCTTTTCGACAGATGCATGAGATGAGATTGGGGTTTGACGTCTAGTGGTCTGCCTTTCCACGGTCGTTTTTACAGTGGTCTTGTTATGTCTTAAAGAACCCTTGGCTATGCTGGTTCGGGGACACTTCGTATGTCATGTGCACTGCCTTGTACATGATGGTGCTGTACACTCGAGCCCGTGTGGGCCCCACCACGAAAACTTCGGACAAAATCTCTATCATATGTTTGTCCCGGTTATTCTGCAAGCCAAATCCTTTGTTCTGTTTTATTTGTGGTATTCGAGTTTCTTCGAAGTCAAATGTTGAATCCATACGTTTCATAAATGGTGTTCTCATATTGCTATGTGAATACTAATCCTTCTTGATCATCGAGGTCGTCATGTCAATTCTTTCCGACCGGTGTGCTTCTCTTCAAGTGGATCCGAACATTTCAACATTCGCAAGATCAATTCTAAGTTTTTTCAATGGTGTCAGTTCCATCTGCCCAAGTTGTCCTTGTTTTCCCGCCCTCCCACCCTTTTCTTCTTCAAGGACTCATATATCTTAATCATGTATCCATTTATTCATGTGAAGCCACTTCAACCTTTTCAATCAATGTTCTGATCCGGTGATCCCTCGTGAAGATGCTCACGAGCTTCAAGTTTATTATTCTTCGTCTTTTTTCTTCTCCGGTGGATTTACCTCAAGCTTTCGGTGTTGATCATATCCTTATCCTCATTCAAATGCTATCCCATGCCGGTGCCTCTCATAATTGTTCACCTCTCTCTATTCTTATTCGGAGTGCTCAATATATCTCGGAAGATTCGTGTTTCCATTCTCAATCAGTTCAAGCTATTTGGAGATTATTATCTCATTCAAGTCATTTAATTCAACCGCGTTGCAATCCCCCCCTTTCAATCAATCGTTGAATGGTGTTTTCCTTTTGAGTGGGCCCTAACCCACAGGTCTTTTTCCAAGATCTTACCTGAATCTTCTAATTTTCCCGGAGCCGTTCCCAAATTCTTTTCGAAGTTTGACATAAGAATGAATTTTCATCAGTCACATGCCTTCTCTAAGGTCGCTTTCAAATTCTTTTCAGCTTTGGCTCAACCTTTCCTCTTTTAATCCTTCCGGAGTGTCTCAACAATTTGGTGGTGTTTCTCCTCGTCATTCTCAACATTTCAAGACCAAAGAAGAGTTCCTCTTAAATCCTTACCCCTTTCTTCCAAAGATGTGTTGTTCAAGCTTGCCTCTATCTTCTCATAATTGTTTTCGATTGTGAGAATTCTTTTCACCCATTAGGAGCATTTTATGAGTTGTTTCCATTTCTTTCATCCGAAGGCCATCATGTCATAATTCCTCAGTCTCAGCTTTCAGCTCTCTTCTTGAATTCTTCCGGTGCATCGTTCTAGTCAGCTCGCGATCTCTTCGTTCTCATGTATCTAAACCCCCTCAAGTATCTTCATTCGTTTTCCAATTCTTCCCGGTGAATTGTGCCTTTGCTACTCCCATTTTCAATTCTTACAGTGGTTCGTTCAAGATTTCACTTCCTTCGTTATCATATCAATTCATTTGTTGTTTCCAAATCCCACCGGTGGTTCCATCAATACCTTCTCAAGTTTGCGCTATATCTCTCTTAATCCTTTCTACGAGAATAAGTAGTATGCCAAATCCGTTGCTTGGCATCAATTTAAATCGGTGAAAGATAGGCATGACATAATTCTTATTCTTGTTTCATCCAAGTGATTAATCCTTTCCTTCGGAGTTTGTCCAGGAGGAATAAATTCTTGGCTTCTTGTTGTTCATCTTTTCTTTCTGGAGTTCCAAGTTCTTTTGGTTATATCGTCGCGAAGCTTCATCTAAATCACCGCAAGGCTTCACCTTGTGTTTTCAACTTCTCTTTCCTTTCGTTTTATCATCCTTTTATTACCGGAGTTCTTCATGGAGGCTCTACATGGTGGTTCATCAAGGATTCTTTTCATTCTTCAACTGTTCTTCAAGATTTCTCTCGAAGTTACGATCTGCCAAGCTATACTCTGAAATAAACATGGTGCTCAACACATGTTTTGTTTTGTGGAGTTAAAGTATTCTTCTTCTTGCATTCTGAAGTGCAATACTTTCTACCTTATCTTTTGAGATGGTGTTATGTCACTCTTGACAATTTCCTCCATGTTTCATGATTCATATGTTGTCAAGAATGAGGTATTTTAAATCCATCAATCTCTTTGTTGGAGTTATCTTGGTATAGATTTCACCTAAAGCCTTCCCTAAGGAATGTTGCTCTTTGTGGTGCTTATCAATGATCCAAGTTTTCTCCTATCCTATCGGCGAAAGCAGTTTTCATCTCTTCGTTGATCTCAAGCAAGCAATTGTTTCCGTTAGTGGCCGGTTGTCACCTCGTAATTTTGAGATGTTTTCCATAAGCCCACAACAAGCTTATCCTTTCGTTGTTGATAATCCAACAACTCCGTTCTAGCATTTCCAGTAAGCGTGCTCTTTCAAGATCAAGTTTTCCTCCGTTCAATTCTTTTTTGCAAGGGTGCTTTCCAATCTCATTTTGGCAGAAGTTGGCATTTTCTTCTCCATTCTATTATTCCAATGATCTAGCTTCTATTCTTTCATTCTGGAGGCATTGTGATGTTGCTCTTTTCACTCATCATCTCGAATTGTGAGGATCATATTCTTTTCGTGCTTATCCTTTTAACCGGAGTGTCATGTCCTCTTTTTAAGTTCTTTTTCATCTTATCAAGCCTTGCATCTCTTTTCAACCGGAGTGTTGTCTGAATTTGATCTTCCTTGTTCCTTGTTTATCTCGTTTCAACCGGAGTGGTTCCAATTCCTTCTTGTCCATTGTACTCGTCATTCATAGCTTTGCAATCTCCAAGGTTCAGATGGTGTTCCTTCTTTCTATTCTCTACAACACTGCTTTCAATTGTGTTCAACTCCGTTGTGTTCTTTCTTTCAACTTTTCAACATCTCAAGGTTCTTTGGTTTCACTCTTTTGTCGAAGAAGCAACTTAGCTTTACCTCTTCTCTTCCTCTTCCGTTTCTCTCCGGTGCCATGCTAGATCTCAGGACGAGATCCTCTTGTAGTGGTGGAGTGTTGTAACGCCCCCAGACCGACGCTCCAGAAGACTTCCAGTTATTCCGAGTTTCGCCGTGTGTTTTATTTGCTTGTTGCATTGCATCATGTCATCTTTTGCATTGCATCATGTCATCATGCCATCATGTCATTTAATTTTTTAAAACTCAACTAAATAAATTGTATGGATCTTAGATCCATTTAAATCGAGGGAAGGGTGACTTCTCTTTATAACATACCCTCCCGATATTTAGGGAGATATTATAAAATATTCCATTGTTTTGGAATCACCCATGAACCCACTTCCATAATAAATCTCGTGGCCTTTTCTTCTTCAAGTTTTGACTCTCCAACCTTGCCCATAATTCCTTTCATCATTTTCCGGAGCTCCACCAAAAATCTCAACATTTTGGACCTTCCTTTTATCAAGTCCTAGTTCAAACCCATTTGACTTAAATTCAAATGAGTTTGAATTTACATCTTTCTATCATGGCCATTCCTATTTTCTTGGAACAAGCATATTTTTGCGAGTCCGGGAAAATTAACCCCATGCTCAAATTATTTTTCTCCAACCCTTTCTTTATCTCCTTTTTATTTCTTTGCTATTTACCGCTTTTGGTAAATAAAAGAGAAGTGGGGGATTAGAGAGAGAGAGGAGACAACCCAGCCGCAGCCCACTACCTAAGCCGGCCCAAGGCCCAGCCGCGCCCCCTCTAACCCTAGCGCAGGGGAGAGCTCAGCTCAATCCCATCTCTCCCTCTCGTTCCCGTGGGCGCCGCCAGAACCCTTCACTCGACCGCTCCTCCCCTCGCGCACGACCCTGCCGCCATCTCTCCCTCCTGCTCCCTGCGCCCGATCCCCTCCTCCCGAGCGCGCCTCTCATGGCGCCTGCATCAGCCGGCCTCCTTCCTCTCCTCCTCCATGGCGCCTCCCCTTCTCGAGCGCCCTCGCGACCACCGTGGCCGAGCCGTCCCTACGCCCTGCTGTGCCCTGCTGCCGCTGCCTCCTCCCTCCACCAAGCGACCACCGCCGCCCCGTATCCTCTTGCCGCGCCCTGCTTCTCCTCCCGAGCCCCGCGACCATGCCCCTGCCGGCCCCGCGCCCGACCTCCGCAACACCACCTGGAGACCAACTCCGGCGGCCCCGTCGCCTCTGCGCGCGAGCACCGCGCGCCCAACCGCCTCGTCCCGTCCCCGCAGCCCCCTCCTCGTCGCCTCCACGCCACCAGCTAGCCACCGGAGCCGCCGCCGCCGCCGGATCTGGCTGTGCCTCGCCAGGGTCCTCCCCTGCCGGCTCCCGTCGCCCCTGCACCCCCTTTGCAGGAGCAGCCCCTTTGCCCGTCCTCGCATCTCTGACCTCGTCACCATCGACCCGGCAGGAGCTCCGCCTCCATGCTTCACGTCAAGGCCGAAGGCACCATGGACGTCAAGACCAAGTACCCCTTCATTTCGGCAATACCGGCAAGTTCAGAAGATCCCAAGTACCACTACGACCCGTGTACCACGACGAACATGTACAGCTACATGACGACCCGGCGACCCTGAACATCTACGTGGATTCGCCAAGTACCACGACTGCAGCCGGTTTGCATTTTTGTCAAGTCCGACTACACGATGACGCGTCAAGTACCTCTCCGAGACGAACCGTGTACAACTACCGTCGACCTAAACATCTACGAAAACATGTACAACTACCGTCGCCACGTGAACAACTACTTCCACTATCGTCGCGAGAACGACTACTTCCTCTACGGCCCGTGTACAACTACTTCCTTCGCCGAACTCGATCCGCCCCGAAAACGCACGCTTCTAAGTTATAACCCCGAGATGACCGCCCGTGTACGAATGCATGTTGTATGAGATGCTCGTGTTTGCTCCGTGTCCGAGAGAGGTCTTTGCACGTTCCTCGTTTGCCATGCCGTCATCCCGTGGGAACCTGGTAGCCGGGATCACCCCACCATCTTGCATGACTCGCTCCCGTCACACTACCTTTTGCACCGGTATCTCCGTGAGCTATCGGAACCAATATGTTGCTGTGGCACCATTTCCGTTGTCGTTGCCGTGGCACCCCTTTCGTTCCGCCATGATGATCAAATGCCTCGTAACATGCTCATGTTAACGTTTTCATAAAATTGCATAAACTTGATTATGTCATCCGCATCATGTTAACAAGAATTAAAATGCTTAAAATTGTGTTTGCATTAAACTACTAAATGACATGGGGACTTTCCGTAATTGTTGTTTGTTGTTCCGGCCTCATTTACACTTGCATAAATTGTTAGTTTAATTATGTTTCACCTCTTGCCATGGTTAACAACATTTAATATTGTTGTGTTCCTAAACGAGAGAGAACTAAATATTTGAATGTGGTGTTCCGTCAATATGCAACTCGTTGCATATTGAGCTCTACTTAAATTGTAGTGTTGTTTGCTTTACCTTGCCATGCCATGCCTCATTAAACCGGACATGCATCATACTTGATTGTGCATCATGCCATGTTTATGCTTGTGTGTTTACCATGTTGTTTGCTTCTTTCCGGTTTAATTCTCTCGTTAGCTTCGGTTTCGTTCTGGAGTTGTGAGGATTCGTTTGACTACGTCCATTTGTCTTCTTCATGGACTCGTTCTTCTTCCTTGCGGGATCTCAGGCAAGATGACCTTTACCCTCGATATCACTTCTCTCTTTGCTTGCTAGTGGCTTCGTTCTATCTCTATGCTGTGCTACCTATCACTTGTTTACCATGCCTCCCATATTGCCATGTCAGCCTCTAACCTTTTCACCCTTCCTAGCAAACCGTTGCTTGGTTATGTTACCGCTTTTGCCCAGCCCATCTTATAGCGCTGTTAGTTGCAGGTGAAGTTGAAGATTTCTCTATGATGGACAGGATTATGTTTGGGATATCACAATATCTCTTATATTATTAATGCATCTATATACTTGGTAAAGGGTGGAAGACTCGGCCTTATGCCTGGTGTTTTGTTCCACTCTTGCCGCCTTAGTTTCCGTCATACCAGTGTTATGTTCCCGAATTTTGCATTACTTACGCGGTTGGGTGATTTATGGGACCCCCTTGACAGTTCACGTTGAATAAAACTCCTCTAGCAAGGCCCAACCTTGGTTTTACCATTTGCCACCTAAGCCTTTTTCCCTTGGGTTCTGCAGACTCAAGGGTCATCTTTATTTTACCCCCCCCCCCGGGCCAGTGCTCGTCGTGAGTGTTGGTCCAACCTGTCAGCCGCCGGTGGCCACCAGGGGCAACTCTGGGCTGGCCTACCGGAAGTTTGGAAAATCCGGTGTGCCCTGAGAACGAGATATGTGCAGCTACTATCGGGATTTGTCGGCACAGCGGGAGGCTTTGCTGGTCTTGTTTTACCATTGTCGAAATGTCTTGTAAACCGGGATTCCGAGTCTGATCGGGTCTTCCCGGGAGAAGGTATATCCTTCGTTGATCGCGAGAGCTTATCATGGGCTAAGTTGGGACACCCCTGGAGGGTATAATCTTTCGAAAGCTGTGCCTGTGGTTATAGGCAGATGAGAATTTGTTAATGTCCGGTTGTAGATAACTTGACACCAGATACGAATTAAAACGCATGAACCGCGTGTGTAGCCGTGATGGTCTCTTTTCGGCGGAGTCCAGGAAGTGAACACGGTTTTGGTTTATGTTTGACGTAAGTAGGAGTTCAGGATCACTTCTTGATCATTGCTAGCTTCACGACCGTTCCATTTGCTCTCTTCTCGCTCTTATTTGCGTATGTTAGCCACCATATATGCTCAGTCGCTGCTGCAACCTCACCACTTTACCACTTCCTACCCATAAGCTTAAATAGTCTTGATCTTGCGGGTTTTGAGATTGCTGAGTCCTCGTGACTCACCAGATACTATCACAACAGTTGCAGGTGCCGATGATACCAGTGCAGATGATGCAACCGAGCTCAGATGGGAGCTCAACGAAGACCTTGGTTGTTGCTATGTTTGGTTTCATGTTGATCAGTAGTGGAGCCCAGTTGGGACGATCGGGGATCTAGCAGTTGGGTTACCTTCTTTTCTTTTGGCTTCGTCCATAGTCAGACTATGTGTGTACTCTGAATGATGTATGAATTATATGTTCATTGTGTGAAGTGGCGATTGTAAGCCAACTCTTTATCCCATTCTTGTTCATTACATGGGATTGTGTGAAGATGACCCTTCTTGCGACAAAACCACAATGCAGTTATGCCTCTAAGTCGTGCTTCGACACGTGGGAGATATAGCCGCATCGTGGGTGTTATATTCAAACCTCGCAATATCACAAATAAACAGAGACTTTGATGCCAAGGATCCGAAAATGGCGACCTACCGTAATGTCGTCCTCAAAATGTCAGCTCGGTTCGAGGGACTCGAATTCCACCATGTGGCTCGAGAAAACAATCAAGCGGCGGATATCCTCGCCCGCATCAGCGCTAAGCACGACCCTGTGCCACCTAACATATTCCTGGAAAGACTGTTCAAGCCATCCGTGGTATGGGAAGGGGAGTCCGGTAATACTAGCACGGATCCGAACACACCCTCGGATTCTGAACTATCAGAGGCTCTACCACCGAAATAACACCTTCGGCCCACAAAATCATGGCTGTAATCGCCCCATGGACTGAGCCTTTCTTGGCCTACCAAAATAGGCAGGAGCCCCCCGAAGACCAAAATGAAGCACGCTGCATCGTCCGGCGTTCTAAAGTTTACAAAGTCCATGAAGGGGAACTCTATAAGAAAAGTGAGACCAGAGTGCTCCAAAGGTGCATCTCCGAAGAGGAAGGGCGGCAGCTCTTGGCTGAAATCCATGCCGGACTGGGCGGGCACCACGCCGCGGCTCGAGCACTAGTCAGGAAGGCCTTCCGAACAAGCTTCTATTGGCCGACGGCCCGAGCAGACGCACAGGACCTTGTCCAACACTGCGTCGGTTGCCAGCTCTTTGCCAATCAGAGTCATATGCCCCCCACCGCTCTCCAAACAATCCTCATAACTTGGCCCTTCGCGGTCTAGGGTCTGGTCGGACCTCTTAAAGGGGAAAGCCATAAGAAAAAAATACATATTGGTCATGGTGGACAAGTTCACCAAATGGATAGAAGCCAAACCAGTCAAAACGGCCGAATTCGGACCAGTAATTGACTTCATATCCGGGGTCGTACACCGATACGGTGTCCCCCACAGCATCATCACTGATAATGGCTCAAATTTCACAGCCGATGAAGTGAAAACTTAGTGCAGAAAAATGGGCATTAAGCTTGATTACGCTTCCATCTACCATCCCCAAACAAACGGCCAGGTCGAACGGGCAAACGGTCTCACCATGAGCGGCATCAAACCTAGACTAGTGCGATCCTTGACAGAGTCGGATACGCACTGGGTCGAAGAGCTCGACTCCATACTCTGGGGGCTGCGGACCACGCCGAATCGCACCACTAGATATACACCATTTTTGTGGTGTACGGCGCGGAAGCAGTAATACCCTGCGACATAATACATGATTCGCGACGCATACACATGTACAAAGAGAAGGAAGCCGAGTTAGATCGGCAGGATAACTTGGATGCCCTGGAGGAGGAGCGTGATGTTGCAAAAGCCCGCTCCGCATTCTATCAGCAGCAGGCTCGACAATACCAAAAAAGAGAAGTGCGGACCAAAACTTATAATATTGACGAGCTCGTTCTACGCCTACCGGAGAAGAAGAAGGACAAGCTCAAACCCAAGTGGTAAGGTCCCTTCGTCATTGACAAAGTTCTCACCAGAGGAGCGTACCACTTACGTAATGCATCCGATAACAGACTCGAGCCGAACCCATGGAACGCAGCCAGACTCCAGAGATTCTACGCCTAGTGCCAAACTTAGTGTTCGTCTCCTTACCCCCTCCTTTTTAATTATGCCTCCCCCCTTTTCCTTTCTCGACCTTTTTTCCTCTTAAGTATCTAATACAGTACGGACTCCCGGATCACTCCGACCGCACTATGTGTGTAAGTAATACCTAGGGGCTTCCTATACGGAAGCTAAAAATAATTACTCTAATGGCTTTTTTCCCATCACATATGCGTTTATTTTTCCATATGTGCCTTTTCTTCATATATGCATCGATATGACTTAAGATGTGGCCAAGCTGGGTTGCCTGGCTCTTGTGTTTATGCCCTACGTTCCGGTTAATTCGGCTAGGACATAAGGGGAGCACCTCTGCGATTGTTATTGCCGGTTCAGCCGGATGTGTACCTCAGACTGGGTGAAGCCGAAAGCTGGCGTCCTTAAGAGAATATTTGGTCGGTGCACAAAAGATGTTTCGTTTATTACAACATAAATCCCGAGAAGCTTTGTATCCTGCGCCCTTGTTCACAGTCCGGACATGTGCATCGTCGCATGCGTACCCAGGGAAAGGAACCCCTAACGGAACTATTCTCCCTGGAAGATGTTTCTTACTATCCATGTAATATAACATAACTAGTTGGGTACTTGTCTGTTCAAGCACTTATGACCCCTACGCCTGGTTTCCACGCATACCCCGGTTCTGTATAACTGAGCGGGTATTCGGACACACCCCGGACTGTAGGATCCGGGGGCTGAAGCGAAAAGGTCCGCCATTACAAATGATTTTAATCCGGCGCCCATCTGGCCCCGCCGGTCCAACTTCGGCCATATGGTTCAGGTCCAGCTTGGTGTAGCGCGTCTTCACCATAGCCCAGGCTTCTCTTGCACCTTGCCGGCAGGCTGATATCTTCCACAATCGGAAGCGCCGCCGTGCTCCTTGAAGCATATCCACAAGCTCCCCCATGCCACTCGGCAGGAAGCTTGATGGCCACAAGGCCTGAGAAACGCCCTGCATCACCTGCCAAGCTCGCTCGTGCAGTTCTGAGAGGTCTTACAGTAAATCGCCTACAGATGAGGGCATCTCCTCCTCAGGACGACCCGTTAACATTCCTACAAACAAAATTCTTTCAATATACTTCTTCGCCGAACTATACTACAGTTCGTCTAGGCACTTACCATAAATGTCGCATCGAAGCCTTTTGTTCTCCTTCACGGAGTCCGTCAGCTGAGAGCGGACGTCTTTTAACTCCACGTCCAGCTGGACTTTGGCATCTTGAAGATTGTTCTTCTCCTGCCTAACTTGCGTAAGAACGCGCTCTCCAGCCTTTAGCTGCCTTTTGAGATGCGACTTGTCATCTCTTACGCCCTCTGGATTCACCCCGGGATGGTCTACAGAATTTTCTGTTAGACTCGTCATACCAGCGATTTACCAACTGTTGCACCTTCATACAATTGAGTCAAATGTTACCAGATGAGGGCTTCTGGGATTCCTCTAACTTGGCAGCTGTGGCCCTCAGCTGGGCCTTGCACTCCTCCAGCTCCTGAGACAATTGCTCATTCTTATCTACAAGGACCTGTGCATAAATTGATCCTCAAAACAGTTGTTCCAACCATTTCAAGTCTCAGGGGCTACTACTATACATGCTTATAAAATTTTCTTACCCATATATCTTTGGTATACTGGTCTGTCGCTCCGGCAAGCCCGCCTTGAGCAGCCCGGAGGTATGCGTCTCTCAAATTGAAGGCATTAAATGCCTCTTTGGAAAAGATGTTGTTCCGAAGCACGACCCGTCGGCGCCGGTGATTCATGGCACTCTCTACTTCGGAATTCGTGGCCGAGAGCATATCCGCATCCTCTATCGGAGAACTATGTGGCATCGGCCCCGTCTTCGCCTCCGCTCTCGAAGCCGGTTCTGGAATCCGGCTGGTGGAGGCGTGATTGGCAGGATCCCCGGAGATAGTCCGGCTACTCCTCTTCCTGCCGGACACAAGGGGCGCTGTTATACTCCAAATACAATAATCACAGGACAGGTTTTTGCCTTACCTCTGTAGCGGCGTGTTGACCCTAGCTGCCTTCCTCTTGAGCCTGCCTGATCCGGACGCTCGTGGACGACGGGTCCCTAGGGGCTCGGCCCCGTGCTCCGACCGTCATCTCTTCAAAAACACGGTACTTCAGGAGTAAGGCATGACATCTGAAAGGAATTCCTCTTTGGAGGATAGGGTTTTTGGCTTGGCTTACATGCGACGTAGGTAGCAGTCCAGGATAGTCGGCAATAATGGCCACTAAGGCGCCACCACGGCTCGCTTGATAAAATATCCCATTGACAAGCTCCACGGTAATATCCGGATCTTCTTCGAGTCCTGGATCTAGGGCCCTTCCGGGGTCCTCTGACTGCGGAGAGGGACTGGAGATTCCTTCTACGGCCCTCCTCAGGTCCTTCTCGGAAATATCGAGGCAGATAATCTTAGTGAAGAACGCCACAATAAGTGAAGCAGGGAAAGGGATGCCGACTTACCCAGTTTGGGGGGTTGTACATGGAGAATCCATCCCGTGGTTTAATGTGAAGGAATTCTTCCTCTTCTCCTTTGTATAAATCAGACAGTATCCTTGCCAGGGCAGTGGCGGAGTCCGGACCCTTACGGCCACAGCGGGTGGCATCATCTTCCCAGTTGAAGTGCCACATGGGCTTCCCCCGATATTGAAGCGGTTGCACTCCACATATTATGCATATCGCCATAACCTCGACTATCGTCAGACCGGATTTGGCCAGTAACTTTATCCTGCTCATCAGGAAGTGTATTTCCCTGGTATCCTCCTCTTGGGGGCCCCGGGGGCGCCAGCTTAGACGTGCCCTCGGCGGGGCGTCACTGAACTTGGGGAGACCTGTCCGGACTGGATCCGGAAGGGGCACGTCATCAATGTAAAACCACTCCGAAGGCCAGTTCTCTTGTGCCTTCTTGGGAGTGCCGGATAGATATCTGGTCTCGGCAATGCGCCATACTTTGGCCCCGCCCACTTTACATAGGGATTCTCCCTAGCTGCGGGGGACGAGGCAGAACAGCTAGCCTGAAATGAGCCTCGCAGTCTAGAAATAGCTCACACAGGGTAACGTACCCAGCTATATGAAGTACAGAGGCAGGGGTAAAGTTGTGCAACTGGAGGCTATACAACTCCAGGAGCCCGCGAAGGAACGGGTGGATGGGAAACCCGACGCCCCTTAGCAGATGCGGGATGAGGCATATGACGGATTAGGAGATCCCTCCGCCTGTTCCCCGCCGTTATAGGTTGCTATTCTGGCTCGGACGGGGACCATGAACGCCGGGGGGAGAAACCCTTGGGTTTGTAACTCTATCAAACGACTATGAGGAACTGAACACTCTTCCCAGTCCCTCGGATTGGAGCGAGGAGAGCGAGCAGAAGAGCTGCGACGACCGACCATGTTGGAATGGTTTTTTCCGGAGTGCTCTATGGGATGCTTGCTCGTGGGGGGAGAGTGAGGTTTGGATTTGAGAATCCCCGTCTCTTCAAATAGACGGTCAGCCTGAATTATTGGGGGTGGCAAATGCAAAAATGCCTCAGCTCCTCGCATTCGCTTGACACATGGAGATGGTCATTATTGAGGCACTAAAGCCGAGGAGTACAACATTGATGGGAAGCCGGACACTATTCATCATAACAGGTACTTTGGAGTATTCAGAGATGGAACCCGCCTTGCAATGCCGAAGACAAGACTGCATGCTAGACTCATCGTCATTGAAGCCTGGTTCAGGGGCCACTGAGGGAGTCCTGGATTAGCGGGTATCCAGACAGCCGGACTATATACATCGTCCGGACTATTGGAGAGTGAAGATACAAGACTCAAGACTCTGTCCCGTGTCCGGATGGGACTCTCCTTTGCGTGGAAGACAAGCTTGGCAATACGTATATTGTATTTCCTTCCTTGTAACTGACTCCGTGCAAACCCTAGCCCTCTCCGGTGTCTATATAAACCGGAGAGGTTGGTCCTTGGAAGGCCGATCACAATTACAATCATAATCATCATAGGCTAGCTCCTAGGGTTTAGCCTCTACGATCTCGTGGTAGATCTACTCTTGTACTACTCATATTGTCAATATTAATCAAGCAGGAAGTAGGGTTTTACCTCCATCGAGAGGGACCGAACCTGGGTAAACATTGTGTCCCTTGCTTCCTGTTACCATCAGCCTAAGACGCACAGATCGGGACCCCTTACCCGAGATCCACCGGTTTTGACACCGACACCTGGGAAGCTCGTCGCCCGAAGAAAGGCCTGGTGCCTGTGAAGAAGGCCTAGTGCCTGTGAAGCTCGCCTCCTATGACACTCTCACGTAATAATGAGTTAGGGTTGTACATGCCTAGGAGCCTCCGGAGTGCCGCCCTTGCGCTTCGGGGGCTCCCGCCCACGCCCAGTGATAGCACTTAGCTCCGCGCTCGTGAGAAGACGTCAAAGACTAGACTAGGTGCCGGACGTGGCTTTTCATTTGCTTTCCACAGTTGGCTTGTTCTCCCTTGTTTGAACCTTTATTGGAGTTGCTTCTAGTGTTGTTTCCCGTCCCCTGCCCCTGTTCTCTGTCTTTGGTTTTTGCCCGGCTCATTCTCTCTCGAGTAAGCCTCGTGAGGGGGCTGAGCGGGCGTCCTCGTGAGCCCTTTCTCGCCTGGTTTCGTGAGGCTCCCACACTCAAGTCCACAATGGGAGCACCCCCCCGGTCCTTGCCCCACGGGCATCGCGACACGAAGCGCCGGACCTAAGCTATTCACCCTCACGACAAAGGTTCGAAAACTATTCTCCCGACTGATCTTTGCAGACCTTAAGATGCCCGGCGAGGCCTCAAGCAGGTACCTCGCGAGGCGAAAATTGCGGCGAACAACCTAAGCTAAGTTGTTCCTACGCGCAAGCACATAGTCGCAACACCATAAGACAGCACATGAACGATAAAAATAGCATGATAATTAGGGATGATAGTTTTGCACGCCCCCACGAGGCTCCATACTTCTCTATCTCAATGTAGGAAAAGGAGAAAAACAAAATAAAAACGGTGCGCGCCCCGCGACGGCTCGCGAGGAGGGATCCACACCGTCCTCCCGAGCTCAATCAGACTCCGCCTCACGCTTCACCGGGGCGCGGCAGCGGGACGACCCGCTACCGCCCTTGAAGCGGGCGCGGCGACGTGGTGGCCGATCGCGGCCACCGCTGGAGGAGTTGTCACTGGAGGAGGAGCCGCTGAAGCTCGACGAGCTGCGGACGCCGCCAGGAGCGGGTTCGCCTTCGCCCTCATCGCGGCCATCGCCAAGACCAAGCACCTCGCCGCCGTCATCGTCTTCAGGGCAGCGCCCTACACGGCGGCCATCTTCTCCGAACACCCTCACATACAGGGTCGCGTCGCCGTCGAACTTGAAGTGGAGGGTGCACCGACGGTCCAGGCCACGCGAGCGGGCAAATGTCTGCCAGCCGCGAGCCAGGGCCACGTTCCCGGCAACGGAGATCTCCACCGCTACCCAGGAAACCCTGCGACAACAGTCCTCCGACTGCCGCCAGAGCCCGCCAGGGCCATCAGCCAGCAGTTCACCGGCAAAGAAGCGGGGGAGCTGGAGCCAATTGCCGGCAGGATCTGCCGACCACACAACAAACTCCGGCAGCACCTCTGCCGAGTGAAAGCGTGGCCGGGGAGGCCGCGCAGCCATGATGCGTCTTCCTCCGTCGACCGGGCGGCCATCACCGCGCGAAGGACCACCACCGCGACCACGAGGGGCCGCTGCGGGAGTCGCGGGGTGCTTGCAGGGATGACCACGGTCGCGCTTGGGCAAAGGGGAGCCAGGCCCTTCCTGGCGAGCCTTCCCCTTTTCTGCGGCCGAGAACCTCTTCACGGGCGCCATGGGACACGACAAGCAACTAGAGGAAGGAGGAAGAAGAAGCAGGCGGGGAGAGGGGATATGTGTAGCGGGGGCTTGTGCCCCTCCACATTTATAGCCCAAGGGAGGCCAACCGCCGGCCTCCATGATTGCAGGTAATGATGACTCCTTTTGCATGCAGCAGGGACTCATCAAATCGGGCAGTTGCTGAGGCAACATGGGGAGCGGAGACGCCCACGTCCAATCAACCACCACGCGGCAACCAAGGCCACAAGCTGTTGGGGACCGCGGCTCTCCGCACTTGACCTTTGGCTTCGCTGCAAAGCCAAGTCCGAGCACGCCTTGGGCCCGGGGGCTACTGTCGGCGTTCTGGAAACGGGAGTCCCCAGACTTGCCGGCCTACGGCCTGCGGTGTGGCTCAAGCAGTGGCCCAGTACGGCCCGTCTTCATCGACCCAAGCTCAAGACCCTCGCGAGGGGCCAAGCCTCGTGGGGCAGACGACGCAAGGCTTCCTCAGGGGCAGCCTCACCATGCAGGCTCGCGAGGAGGCGGAGCGATCAAAGCAAGGAGTACCTCGCGAGGTGCACGTGATGCAAGCCATGACGATCAAGACCAGGCGAGCGCCAGCCAGCGCAGTGTCCTCGTTTCATCTTTGGTGCAAAGGGGGCAAGCGCAGGCGTGGAGTACCGAGGCATCAAGAAAAGGTTTCCTATCGGTGCAACGAGACCAAGACCAGCAGGACAGTAGGACAGAGATCACCGTGGAGCCCAAGATAGCGTCACAGCAGTGCCTTTGGCAGTCAAAGACAAACTTTAGTCAGGATAGCTTGTACTAGCTATCCCCCTTCAAAATGGCTGTTGTTGGCTCCCTTCCCGCTTAATGTTTGGGAAGAGGACCAGGGCCCCTATAAATAGATATAGCCACCATAGTAGAAGATATCTGGATCCCAACTAGAGCCAACAGAGAAGGAGAAATTCCTCTCCAAGCACACCACCACAAGAACACCCCTCGCGAGGCTGTTCTTCCCCTGTACTATTCATCATTAGCCCAAGAGGCAATCCACCACACCACACACTGGATTAGGGTATTACACCTCAACGGTGGCCTGAACTAGTATAAACCTTGTGTCCCTTGTGTTGTTCATCGTGTAGCTTAGATTCGCGGCGAGGTTTTGGGGGATGGATTGATAGGGAGAAGATCTTTGTGCGCAATCCAGAGTTCGAACCTTAAGGGTTTTGCCGGAACCCGATATCCAGCAATAGCTCTTCCGCCATTAGGGCGTCGAAGTGCAGCCGCACCTGCTCTATGGTGAACTCGGCATGAACCGGCTTGGGCGGTGCTGCCGGCTCCTGGTCGGAAGCCACGTCCATCGTCTGATTGTCGTCGCCCAGCTCGGCGAGCTCGCTTGCGAGCCAGCATGTCTGGCTGCTAGACGCCTAGACCGCTACCAAGCACGAGCCTTGCCGCCCTAGCCCACCCAGACCGCCTCCCTCGCCCGCGCGTGCTTTCCACCCGAAACGGTCAGCGCCACCAGCGTCGCTTCCCGGTGCAGGCGATTACTCCATGTTCAAACGACACAAGTGTCGTCCATCCGTCTGTCTGCCGCTCACATTAATGATATGCGGTTGTCGAGGCGGCGACTCAGGCGCCACCCATCCGTCCCTCTGCAGCCCACCATTGCTATATAAACTGCTGCGCCGACCATAGCCCCAGTCATCCGCCTCTGTTCCCTTTCTCCTGTCCACACCACTACTACCCACAATGGCTTCCTAGCGCTCTGGCGCTCTTCAGGACGGGCGGACGATGGACCAGAAGGAGATCGCATCCATTGCTGCCGACTGCCTGGCCGGCAGGCAACCGGAGGACGACGACGTCCCAAAGGAGAATGAGGTAGTCGACGATCCGGTGCCAACCCCCTCCTCCGCGCCATCCTCGTTGGTGCATTGCACCATGACCATCGGCGAGGCCCGTGCCCAATACATGGACAGGGCGAGGCAGAAGCGTGAGGAGCAGCTCCGGGAGGCGCAGGCCGACGCCGCCTACAACCACCATCTCCTCCAGGAGCACCTGCAGGCGGAGGAGCAGATCGTCATGGAGCAGGCGGAGCAGGAGGCACCGCTCGAGTCGTACCTCTCGGCCCACGAGAGCCGCCTCGTGCGCTGGTGGTACCTTATGCGGGTGGTGGAGGTTGCGGCCACCTACAAAAAGGACGATGAAGCGGGCTGGGCGCTGTTTGGCTAGATCGACGACGAGGCGGAGGACAATGCCGGCTTCGACGAGGCCCCGCCCCACCGGCACCGAGGCGGAGCAGTTCGCCGGCTTCGGCGAGGCCCCACCCGCCTCCCAACAACAAGGCAGAGGACATCACCGGCCGTCGAGGCCCCGCCCCTCCGGCATCAAGGCAGAGGACTTCGCCGGCTTCGACAAGGCCCTACTCCTCTAAGGCCCCGCCCCGCCAACAACGAGGCAGAGGACATTGCCGGCTCCGCCGAGGCCCTGCCCTGCCAGCAACGAGGGGGAGGATTTCCCCCGCACCGCCGAGGCACCGCCCCGCCGACAATGAGTTTGAGGACATCGTGACCTCCGTCGAGGCCCCACCCCGCTTACAACGAGTCCGCGCCACACAGAAAACGAGGAAGAGTAGAACACAATAGGTCGCCACCACTCGGGTCCAAGAAAGGCCACTGCTGCTACCCTTCGGTTGAAGCCAAGCTGGGTGGGTTGAGCATTGACGGCCGATTAGCTTCTTGGTGGCAAAGTGGAGTCCGAGAGGTGTGCTTGAGAATAATCTTGTGTTCGGCTCAGCTGGCCAGACACGGGAAATGGGCTCCTGAGATCATAGATTAGGTTAATTAATTATACCTCCACTGCACCCCTTTTTAGTTGAAGAATGTTTGAAATGTAATGAAATCCGGCAGTGTGTGAATGAATTTAGTTCGATTAGTTTGATTTTTTGTATCACTGGCATTGGATGAACATGCAAAACAATACGTACTAGCATTATTCCCGGGGTGATCACCTCGTTTGCAGCAGTTTCACGCGTACTCCCACCGGTCCTTTTTAGTCTGCATATAATTTTTGTCTGAAGTCAAAGTATATCTACTTTGACCAATCTTATAGAAAAAAGTATCAACATTCACAATGTAAACTCGACTTGAAACAAATCTAATATAAGAAGTAAAAAGGAACAGAGGGAGTACAAAAAGTTTGAGCTGCTTTTTAGCATTCCTGAACATTGCAATCAAACACACAGGCCAGGCAATTTATAGAGCATTCAAAACAATCGATGATTATGCATCTCAGCGATTCACATGTCAAAGCCAATATTTACTTCACAACTAAAGAATAAAGAAAAAACAATCAATGCTGCTGACAGCAAAGGGCGTCCCATTCGAAAATATCAAATGCATGTCTTATTGCAAACATCAATGAGCAAAATTTGACAACGTTATCGCATTCCAAAATGTCAAATGCGTGTTGTTTTGCTTACATCAATGAGCAAACTTTGACAAGGTTTTCACATTCCAAAATATCAAATGCCTATGATTGTGGAATGGGTAGGGTTTGCCATCAGTTCGGACATTGACATGGCACCTCGTGCTAAATAAACCAGTTGTTCTTTTTGTACAGTTCCACCAAAATCAACCAAATTCGCGCGTAGCTTGTAAGATTTCACCTTTATATGTTGCAACACTTTGAGCATATCGGCACATCTTTTCTTGTGGTGGAAATGAATGATTCGAGAATATTTGATGTATTCGTGAACATTTTGTGCAGTTCCCAATGAAATCAAGCTGAGCACCCCTGTTTGCATAAATACAAAAAAGTGATTAGTTTAAAGCAAACCGCACTATGAATTGACAGTTTAAACAGGAAACCTACATGATCCATGCAGAGCACACACTTAAAAAATGGAACTCACCGGAAGGAATCCTAAAACAAGATTGTATCGGCCATCACAGCAACAAAGATGGAGATCCGTGAATGCTTCTGAGCTGAAGTTAGTTTGTTCTTGTGGGCAATAAAACCATCCATAAACTGCTCCCTTTTAACAAGAAGAGAGGCTTGGCTTCTTCACCCTGGCATAACCAGAACCAGGCACTTCACGTTCTCCATATTCTTCTTCAGAGGTGGATGATCCTGTTGTGCAATGCTCGAAAAAAGGGAATGAATTATTTAAAACAGCACAGATGAAGCACTTCATGACAATATCTAAATAGTAGCACAAAACCAATAGAGATGACAAAGTTGAATCATATGGATGAAATCTGTGGGCCGGTAGCATCCTTTGTCAGGAGGCTTATTGTGTAGAGCATACAAATGAAGCACTTCTCCGGAACCATCTGTTTTTATCTATTGTGGTTGCCATGCTTACTATATATTCCTCGATTAGTTTAATGGTTCCAACATTTTCTTGCGCAGTTCCACTAAAATAAATGTGATCTTCTAAGAAGATCCCTATTTGCACAGGTATATATAATTACATATTACATCAAGAGTGGCATCAAATCAGTGGCAAAACAATTGCTCATTCCAGCCATAGCAATAAATTAAGATGCAAAACTAGATCATTACTTGTGTCATCACAGTTCCAGTGCTTCATTATAGCACCAGGAGTTGATTTTTGTTTTTCTTCAGATTGTTTTCCCCCTTTATCACTTGGTTCGATAACAGACAAGCTTTGCCTTCAATGTAAGATTTGGCATGTCAATTAGGGAGTACAAGTATAGCCCTAAACAACGACATTAATTTTCTGATGACAGTAGCAAAATACAGGCCAATAGTTGTGAAATATCATTATCTTACCTTAATGCGATATTACGGTGCACATACAGATTGGAAGTCTTGTCTCCATTTGTGCAGTTCACTAAAATCAACCAACATTACCGTATAACTAGCAAAACATATGAAAGCACACTGCACAATCATGTGAAAGAAGGCTAGTACTGACCTCTCATGACGCGGAATTCAAACAACTCACAAGAAGAAGATCTGAAACAAATTTGCCAACAAGGATGGGAAGTCAGATCTCCTTTTGTGCAATTCCACTAAGATCAAGAAATCAAGCAACATTGTCGGTCTGACATTTTGGTTGAACTGCACAAAACACTCTTAAAACAAAAGTGTTTTGTGTAGTGCAATAAAAGGTCACAATAGCAATGAGGTGAAGTAGATAACCCTGTTTACACAGAGGTGCAAAGGAAAGAAGTACTGGGAAATAATGGTGGATGAGATAGAAGCCCACAAAAATAAGCATCTACCTTATCTAAATGGGAAAGAAAGCAAGGCTATAGCATTTCTCAAACAGTGGCACTGATTCATATTAATAGAGAGATTATATTAACAATAAAATTCGTTAAACATGTAATTTGCTTTTAACTGTGGCATTGCTTCATTTTTCCAGCAACATTACTAGAGGGTGTCTGTTTACAGGGACTTTTTTCTGTAGGGACTACAAAAAGTCACTTTTAGTCCCATTAACCAAACAGGGGGGGGGGGGGTTTAGGGACTAAAACTGGGCATTTGGGTCTCAAGAAAGAAGAGCCCGAGGGAGAGTCTTTTGGGACTTTTTCCAATAGTTTCCCCTGCCCCGCATCGCACCTTATCTCTATTAGTTCATTACTAGGGCTAACATGGTCTTTTAGCATGTCATTTAATAACCTCTAGTCCATATTTGGTACCTAGAACCAAACAGGTTGGGACTAGGGACTTTTTAGTTGGGACTAAAAAAAGTCCTAGGACTTTTTAAACAAATAGGGCCTTAGATTAACAACAGCTAAAGAGTTGTACGGGACAGTGGACACACCAGCACTATGTGCATCTACCGATGTATAAAGGGGTCATGCATACTCTGTTGCAACAAAGAACAAACAACCAAGGAGCATATTTGTGTTGGTCCTAGTTTTGTCATCTTTAGAAACCTTTCCCTATGTGAGGGCAGCAAATCTAGTCCTGCTCAAACTCTACAGCCTTGTCCCCAAAAATAGAAAGATCACTTCATTACAGATGTGCATACTGCATTTGTCATTGTTTTCCCTTTTCGACCAACATAGGTGCTGGATAGCCAGTCTGTACTACTTTCCCCCTTCCTTTCCTCTTTGAACCACGTCCTAGATTCATGCTACACAACTTTCCCACTACTTTCCTGTTTGATCCAACACCTAGATTCGAGTGCAGAAGCGGAAAAAGCCCACACGCAGCTAGAGCAATGCATGTTGAATAAGTAAATTATACCGTAAGGTTCTCGGGGTGTGGCTCAGTGGGCAGCCGGAGGCCGATCTTCCCACACTACGTATGGTAGCGAGGAAGAAGGGGTCGGAGGCCCTCCCGCGCCACCGCTAGGTGAAAGAGAATGACTGTGCCGGTAGTGGATTCCCTCCCTCGCCAACGGCGACAGCATTAAGCCTCCTTCCCTTCCCGGCGGACGGATCCTGCTGGCTCTTTAACCAGTAGTGAGGGGAGAGAGGGGGGGGGGGCTAATGAAGTCTTGTTTAGATCTCCAGAGGGTGAGAGAGTGTGAAGAGAGCAACTACAAGCGTTGAGGCTCCAGCGTGTATATATATTGTGGAGAGAGAGTAAGAGAGCAAACCCTAGAAAACAAGGGCCGAGGCTGCAGCGTACATAGATGGAGTGGTCTTCTTTTTCTCTCCATAAAAATCGTTTTAAATTGTGCACGAAATGAAACTCTTTATTTAACGTAGTGAAGAAAAATGCTAGGGGCAATGCTAATACATGAAGAAAATTTAATGCTCGAAGGAGTCAACTCGCAATTAATGCTGCATGCCACCTAGTAGCGCTTACTAACGTTTACGTGTGGTACACGACCCTCCGAAGTGGTGAACAATAAATGAACCACACACACGGTCAAAATATCAGAAAGGTGGGCTGCACCATCCTCCAATTTTAAATATTTTGAGTTTCAAAAGAAAATAAATATTTTGGGCACTTGTATTCGGCCTAAGTCTGTGTGCTGCCATATGTACTAAGGGTTACAGCGGGTCTAAGAAACTAGGGCGTATTGAGAGTAATTGCAATGCATTTATTTGTAGGGTCACTTGCAAACTGTGAAACTCTATTCACCTCTTATTTTGTGGATGAGGCAAATCTTCTGCCTTCGTTTCAGAAAAAAATAGAAAATCAATTTAAATTAATTGGTTTGAAAGTGCGTTATATCGACTAGAGGGGGGTAAATAGGCAAATTTACAAATTCGTCGCTAAGGAATTTCTAGGTGAAGAAATTCCTAACTAACGACACACTAGTAGCGGAATAAGTACTCAAGTATAAGCATAATAGAGCAGTAGCATAGTCATCATGATGAAATGAAAACAAACACAGAGTATAGAAAGCGTGATAATAGGACAAGCAGGCTGAAGACTATGTGACTGAAGAAATAGGATTGAGGAAATAGAGAAAGTCTTCAGTCAAAGTCTTCAAACAGTAATGATCAGGTTCTGCAACACATGAATGAGGAAATGAAAGGGTTGAGGAAATAGAACCCGTTGGCTTGGTAAAGACAATGATTTGGTAGACCAGTTCCAACTATTGTGATAGTTGTACGTCTGGTTGGAGCGGCTGAGTATTTAAACTCGAGGACACACAGTCCTCACCATATTGTCCTTGAGCTAAAGTCACACAGACTTCACCCAACACTCATGGTAAGTCTTCACAAGTGACTTCCAAACCTTCACAGACTTGGTCACTCGGCGATCCACAATTCCTCTTGGATGCTCAGACCATGACGCCTAACCGTCTGGAGGATACACAGTCCTTAAAGGTAACATGCATCGGTTCCACACAGGAACAATCTCTTCAGTGATGCTCAATCACTTTGGGTTTGTAGGTGTTTGGGTTTGGGTTTTGGGTTTTCCTCACTTGATGATTTTCGCTCAAAGTCCTCGGAGGATGGCATGCTCTCAATGACAAGTGTCAGTTTCTCTCGGAGCAGCCAACCAACTAGTGGTTGTAGGGGGCGGCTATTTATAGCCTAGGGAGCAGCCCAACATGATAAGGCATAAATGCCCTTCAATGATATGACCATTAGGTTGTAGAATATTTTGGACAGCTGGCGCGTAGCACAGCAACAGTCGGATTTGAGGTATCAAATTCCTTAGGGCTATCATGTTCTTCACTGTGTAGGCGATCCGCACTGGCGAATTCCTAACTCCTCAGTCAGAACAAATTCCTCACTCCTCAGTCCGAACAAATTCCTCATAGACCAGAAGATCTTTGTCTCTGTCACTGAAGAAATTGACTGAACTGATATGAGATTTCCAATGGCTTCACTCAAAAGGATTGGGTAGGTGTAGGATTTTGAGAACAGCACCACATGGAAATTAGTTTCCTTAGTATTACCTCGACCCCCTTTAACAATACGGTGTTCCGTATGACTCAAGAAAGAGAAAATGAAACTACGAAAACAAAAGTCTTCACGCTTCATAATCCTCGCATAAAAATCCAGGTCTTCAAGGTCACACCAATTTCTCCACTTTCATAATCTTCAGGAGAACTAAAGTCTTCAGCTGAAGACATACATTTTTAGGGGTCAACTTTCACTGTAAATATCAAACTCCTTATCGACTTATAGAGTCTGTGTACACTCACAAACATATTAATCCCTTAACCTATAAGTCTTCAATACACCAAAATAACCAAGGGGTACTAGATTGATGACAAATAGGTTAAGTTTTCAAAGGGGATAAACATATTAATTGAAAGTGCTCAATATTGAGGAATTTGATTGCAAGATATAGAAGAACTCCCCCTAAGGATGTGCATATGTGAGGAATATGCTTTCAAAAAGCAATGCACATGTAGAGTATAATATCATGGGGATCTCCCCCTATATCTTGCAATTCATACATGCATTTAACATGTCGTGTAAAGAATTTGAAATGCATGATGAAATATGGTGACTGATGTAATTCAGCATGCGTGCATTAACATATATGAGGAAATAGCATGCAGAAAAACAGAGCAAAAGTATCAGGTCACCATCGGACTTAAGTTTACAACTCAGCGAATCAAACACCTCAGAAGAACAATAGTTGTAACTTGGCAAAAAATGCCCCATATATAGACCTGCTTGAAGACTAACTCAAATTTCTCCCCCTTTTTCATCAAATGACCAAAAGGGATGAAAAGTGAGGACTAACGCCCCTGAAGAATATCCTCACAAAGTCGATGGAGGAGCGCCAGCGTTGTTGGGTTCGGTTGTTCAAGTAGGGCCTGCTGTAGTGTCATCCAAATCTTCATTTTCACCAGTCTCGCGCGATGAAGAAAAGGAGCTGGCTACCAAAGAAGGAACTTTGAATTTCTTGAATTTCTTCGACGGTGGCTGAAACCAGTCAAAGTCCTGCTTGAAGCCCATCTGATTAAGATCTTCTTCACTGTAGTGATGAGACAAAACAACCCTGGTGTGATCAAATACTTCATGGAGGTAGTAATGATTCTTCTTCACTGAATTGTGTATAGCAGTCATGTTATGAAGAATTGAACCAAACCGATGCTTGACCCATTTGTGGTTGCGATCGACCTTATAATGAAGAGTGAGGAGAAGCTCATGATCAGTCATCACCCTTGGAGCTGTGCCTTGAGGATTTTGCTTTGAAGCATTGGCGGCAGAGTCATGAGTGGCAGAGTCATCATTCGTGGAGTAGGATGCAGCTTTGCGGAACTGTCCATCCAATGGACGAATGCCAGCATCAATAATAGTGGCCTTGCCCTTCTCATCAGCTGAGGAAATATTCTGCTTGAGGACTTCAATGGGGGGCAAGTAGCTTCCATGGTTAAGTGTATCAGCCTTGTTGTTGATTGAAGACCTTGATCTTATGAATTTCATGATCCAGGGAGTGTAAGGCTTCAATTCAAACGGAGAAAGAGCAACATCTGCCATAGTCCTCATGAAGAAATCATGGTAGCTGATTGGAATACCATGCATGATAATGAATAGCAGATTCTTCATGATGCCAATGACCTCTTCTTCATTAGAGTCGTGGCCTTTGATTGGACTCAGGGTCTTGGTCAAAATTCTCTATATGGTCCGAGGCACATAAAGCAATTCCTTCACGAGGAATTTGGTTCTTGGGGCTTGGCCAGGCTTCAGCGGCTTCACCAACACTTGCATGAAGTGATCAGAGAGCTCGAGTTCATGATAGATGAGACGTGCACCTTCAAGGGGAGGACTGACAGGCAGGGCATGAAGCAATTCAGAGGCCGGTGCTTTGAAGTGTGTGTTCTCTATCATCCAATACAACACCCAAGAATTTACATCTTAAGCATTGCCGGTGATGTGCAGCGTCGCGTAGAACTAAAGAATTAGCTCTTCATTCCAATCACATATGTCAGTACGGTAGTTGAGTAGCCCAGCGTCATGAAGAACACTGAGAACTGGGGTGACGGAACGCAGCGATTCCATATCCACATGAGGAATATGCTCATGGTCAAAGATTTTGTCCTTATCAAATAGCAGAGAAGAATAAAAGTTCATCGGACTTGCTATCCAGAAATGCTTCCTTCAAAGACGAGCAGAGTCATCTGGGTTGTATTCCGTGAAGAACACATGTTCATGAAAGAAGTCATTACATTTGAACTTTTGTTCCTTTGAGAAGGGATTCTTTGGCTTGGGCTGAGGTGTATCTGTCAATGTCTTCATGGCCTCAGGAATCACATGCTGAGGAATTTCAGTTTCTGCTTGAGTAGCAGCCTGGGTCTCCATCTTTTCAGCAGCATTATCATTAGCACTAGTGGCTGGAATTTCTTCTGGGATGGTCAGAAGTGAGGCTTGAGGTTCATCAGAGCCCATGTGAATTTCTTCTATCTGGACTGGGGACTGAGGAATCTGTTCCAGTGGGGTGAACATGGGGGAATTGGGGTGATGACTTTCCCAATAGTCATCATTCAACACTGGAGTGGTGCCCCCAATGTCCACATCTTCTTCTTCTTCATCCAATTCTTCAACGCCTGCCTCTTCAGCCGTGAACTGAGTCATGGGCGATGAGACAAGAGGGGTTGAAGGGATATCATCCACTTCAATTTCTTCGTCCAATTGCTCTGAAGAAGAAGCAGAAGGAACTTCTTCATCTGATCCGCTTGGGATCACATAATCTTCATCAAAAGGAACGATTTCCTTTGATGGCATGCTTGAAACTGGAACATCATCAATTGGTTTGTCATAATAGCTTGTCAAAGTCTTCGCCTTCTTTGGTGCAGAAGAATTTGAGGAAGCAGATGCTTTCCTTTTCTTCACTGGTGCTCGCTCTGCAACCTTGGTTATCTTCGCTTCCAATGCAGAAGGAAGGATAGGACTTGGTGTTGGTGCAGGACGAGCATAGGAATCTGGTGCATTTTCTTCAGGAGCAACTGATGCAGTCGCCCTGGCTTGTTCATTAACTTCAGGTGTATCAAGAAGATGCTTTAGCTGACCTGACTTGATCTTCAGGCGCAACTCTAGTGATTGCCCTGGCAATTTCATCAGCGGCTGGAACAGCTTCATCAGCCCTGGTACTTTAAGTTTCATCAGCAGCCTGATATTCATCAGCAGTGTTGGCATGTTCTTCAGTAGGCTGTGTAGATGCTTCAGCCTGAGGAATTTGAATGTGCATTTGAGCAACAACATTGGATGTAAATCCCTTCGCCATTCTGACGAATCTAACCTTAGCTCCTAGCCATTCTGCACGGTTTGCGTCAAATTCATCATTGAGTTTCTTGATTTCTGATTGCAGAGCAACAAGATCATCAGGTGATAGCTTTAGAAGATTTTGCTTCAGAAAGCGCTCTCTCTTGTACTGAGCTTTCTTCAGGACATAGCTTTCTCAAATTTCCATTTTTCTTCAGAAATGAAAGCCGTCAACATATAACTTTGGCCAGGTGAGAGATTTAATTCTGGCAAGGAGTGTTTGGGTCCTTGTGCCAGAGATCAATGAAGTCCAGGATCTTCTTTGGATCCAGCAAGAGTGGTACAACACTGCCCTTGGCTCTAGCGGACCTTTGCTGCATGTCTCTGATGATTTCTGCTAATTCCTCATCATCAGCTTCGTCTTCATCTGACGGTACTTGGAAGGCAACTTGCTTCTTAGAGGAATTGGTCTTGTGCCTCGTCTAGCACTAGCCTTGGTCTTCAGCAAAGTGGGGCTTGTTGAGGACTGAGGAGGAGCTGAAGAACTTGCAGATGCTCCTGAAGCAATTGAGATGAATGTGGTCCTTTGGCAAGAGGCGAGATGCACAGGTGTCGAGGACTTTGCTAGAGGAGCTGAGGGTTTTGCAATTTGAGGAACTGGAGCAGCTTGAGGAATATGTCGTGAGGGCATAGATGAGCTTGGCCGTGAGGGCATTACTGAGGAAGGTGGTTTGTGAGCTGGCTTCTTAGGCATAGCCTTCTGGATAGCAAAGGCCTCAGCAGCGGCAGCAACTGAGTCTTTGTTGAATTTTCTCACTGCTTCCTTGGCCTGTTTGGTCAACTTCGTTTGCCGCTTGGCCAATTCATCAGGATAGTCCTCACCGTGCTTGAGGCCAGTGGAAACAGCAATTTGGCCAGGTGCCAATGGAGGTACTGGGCAAGGAGGGTGAAGAGTGAATTTCTTCATGTACTTTGGAGTGACGTATCTGTATTCCCTCCATTCCCATTCCCACCTTCATTCAATCCTCTGAATGCGCACCTTGCGCTCATTATTCGTTTCTTTTCTGTGAATTGCCTCATCAGGAGAGCAATACCCTGCATAGATGTCATCAGGGATTTCAAAGGCAATGTTCACTGCCAGTTTCTTCCCTCCCTTCTGAGCTTTCTTGCCATCTGCCATTTTCTTCAGCTGAGGATTTTGAACAATTGAGTTCTCTGAAGAGGTATGTAGTTTTTCTACGAGGAACGCTGCAAATGAGTTAAGTTGATGAGAATCCAGTGATTCAGCAGCGGTCATGTGTACCTGTGAATAGAGTATAGGTGCGAAGAATTTGGAGAGGTCATATACATTTTCAGAAGTTTTTGCAAAAAGGAACAAGTTTGAGGAATTTGACCAGATATGTCTTGAGAAGTTTCACTAAGCGTTCTTTGACTTAGGTTCTAGAGTTGTATGGATTTGAGAAATTCACACAATTGTGGAATCTTGAAGAAAAATGTCGCTTAGCGAAACGGATGAAGAACAGATGATTGTGTGAGGTGTTTAAAGTGGAGAAGTTGTAGAATAAACACCTTTTGAAGATTTTATGGAAATCATCAGAATCAACAAGGGTAGTAAAAGTAAATTTTAATTACCCTTGACAAAGAACACGACGAACTGGGAGTATTAGATTGGAAGTTCGTCAGTCCAGATCTTCCACGCCCTAACTTGGTAGAGGAAGACAGCTACGACGGCGACAGAGTGAAGATATCCGCGGCCGGTGCGAGTACGACGGCAATGAGGTCGAGGCAGTGAAGCTCTTCCTCACCGACGATGATGAAAGTAGCAGTGGAGCTAGGGCTTGAGAGCTTGAGCAAGGGGAGTGAGTTTGAGCGGGGTAAATGATGTCTGAGGAGGGTGAGATGTATTTATAGCTGAGGTGAAAAACCGCTCGCCCGTGGAAAATGGACGAACGTGCCCTTGACCCTTCTCAACCTAGCGATGTGTCACCCATGTACAGAGTGGTGGAGATCGTGTGAGATCATGGGTGAATAGATAAATCCTATCGTGGGATGTGGAACGGTTTGAGTGGCAAAAGCCGAATATTCAGATAGGAAAAAATTTAATGTTTCGTTCACAAATTCCTCAGCTGACAAGGACACAGTGAAGATTTTGAATGGGTTTGAAATAGAATGCACATGAAGAATTTGTGAACAGACTGGGTTGAGTTTAGCATAGAGGGGGAATGGGTCCGATCACATTCACTTAGCAGAAAAGGCAACTTGAAGAATTAGCAATAAGTGAATGTTGTTGAGGACATAAAACTCAAGTATATATATAGTCAATGAAGAACAACGACGGAAAGAGTGAAGACAATGCAAAGTTGAAGAAATTGAACAATTGAGGAATTTCAAAAATGAAGAAAAACTCAAATTGAAGATTTTCAACTTTGGTTGGTGGCATATCCCACCGTATAAGAATGATGATTTCAGACACCGCGTACAATTGTCGTAGGGTTCTAAGAATAAAATTCTTCATTAATTTCTTCACACTTAGAGGCTTAGTCTTCATTGATTGAAGAAAAACGTTACTTCATGTGTTGCACATCTAAGTCATCAAATTTGCATAAGTGTTAGGATGTGTGTCCTTTTCAAAGAACATTCGAATATTCTAAGATATTTAGCTCACACCGCAACTTGCTAAATCTCTTCTCATCCAAGGTCTTTGTGAAGATATCGGCCAGCTGATCTTCAGTATTTGCGTGGTCGATGGAGATGTCGCCCTTCAACACATGGTCACGAAGAAAATGATGAAAAATCTAGATGTGCTTTGTCTTCGAGTGATGAATTGGGTTGTGAGCAATCTTCATAGCACTCTCATTGTCGTAGTAGATTGGCACATTCTTCACATTGATGCCATAGTCCTTGATGGTTTGCTTCATCCATAGCAATTGACCACAGCAGGATCCAACAGCAATGTATTCAGCTTCAGAAGTAGAGAGTGATATGCAGTTCTACTTCTTCGAGGACCAACATACCAAGGATCGTCCGAGGAAATGACATGTGCCTGATGTTGACTTGTGGTCCACCCAATCACCATCATAGTCAGAGTCAGAATATCCAATTAGATCAGAAGAAGATCCCTTGGGATACCATAATCCAAGTGTTGGAGTGTGAGCTAGATATTGAAGAATATGCTTCACAACCTTATGGTGTGATTCCTTCGGTGTAGCTTGAAATTAGGCACACATGCAAACACTAAGCATAATATTCGGCCTAGATGCACATAGGTACAATAAAGAGCCAATCATGGAGTGGTATACCTTTGATCGAAGTCTTTACCATTTTCATCAGTGCATAGATGGCCATTTGTGGGCATAGGGATTTTGACGCCTTTGCAATCTTGCATGCCGAATTTCCTCAACACATCCTTGAGGTATTTCTCCTGAGATATGAATATGACATTGTGTTGTTGACGAAATTGAAGACCTAAGAAGAATTTCAACTCTCCCATCATAGACATTTGATATTCATCACTCATCATATAGGCAAATTTGTCATTGTAACGTTGGTTAGTACAGCCAAAGATAATATCATCAACATATATTTGGCAGACGAATAATTCATCATCATATGCTTTGGTGAAAAGAGTTGGGTCAAGTGAACCGGGTTTGAAGACTTTTTTCATGAGGAATTCCTTCAATGTATCATACCTCGCCCGAGGTGCTTGCTTGAGGCCATAGAGGGCCTTGTTGAGTCCGTAGACGTGATATGGAAATTTTGGATCCTCAAAACCTGGTGGTTGAGCAATATATACTTCTTCCTCAAGATTACCATTGAGGAATGCACTTTTCACATCCATTTGACGTAAGATGATATTATGATGGTTAGTGTAAGCAAGCAATATGCGAATAGCTTCAAGTCTAGCAACAGGTGCAAAAGTTTCATCGAAATCAATTCCTTCAACCTGTGTGTAGCCTTGAGCTACAAGACGAGCCTTATTCCTCACCAGAAGTCCATTTTCCTTTTGTTTGTTGCGATAGATCCATTTGGTACCGATGATGTTGTGCTTGCGTGGGTCTGGTCACTTGACAAGCACCCACACATTGTTGAGCTCGATTTGATGCAAGTCATGTTGCATGGCTTGAACCTACTCAGATTCGATGAATGCTTCATCAACTTTAGTGGGCTCTGTTATAGAGACAAACGCAAAATGCCCACAGAAGTTAGACAAGTGTGAAGCTTTTGAGCGCGTGAGAGGACCTGGTGAGTTGATGTCACTAATGATTTTCTCAATCTGCACTTCGTTTGCAACATGAGGATGACCGGGTTGACAACTTTGCTTAGGCCAAGCAATTTCTTCAGGGCCATTTTCTTCAGTAGCACCAGCGTGATTGTCTTCACGATCCGGAATGACTTCTTCAGCAGATTCTTTAGTAGGGATGACATCCTCAGTAGCCTTGAGCTTGATGGATTCCTTAGGTGACACTTCATCTAGCACAGGAGGTAGGTGCTCTCTTTGCGAGCCATTAGTTTCATTGAACCGCACATTTACAGTTTCAACAATCTTGTGACGATTGGCGTTGAAGACTCTGTAGGTGTGCGAGTCCTTTCCGTAACCAAGCATAAAACCTTCATGTTCTTTCGGTGCAAATTTAGAGTGATGGTGAGGATCTCTAATCCAGCATTTAGCATTGAAGACATTGAAATAACTTACATTAGGTTTCTTGTCAATGAGGAGTTCATATGAGCAATTTTTGAAGAATTTGTGAAGATATACTTTGTTGATGATGTGGCATGCAGTATCTATAGCTTCTGGCCAAAAACGTTGTGGTGTCTTGTATTCATCAAGCATAGTGCGAGCTATCTCAAAAAGAGTTTTGTTCTTGCGCTCCACGACACCATTATGCTGAGGAGTATAGGGAGCAGATAACTCGTGAGTAGTACCAAGTATATCAAGATATTCATCGAGACCAATGTTCTTGGACTCAGTTCCATTATCACTCCTGGTATGCTTGATCTTCACACTGAAGTTCGTAGATGCTCTTGAGGAAAATCATCTGAAGACTTCCTGCACTTCATTTTTGTAAGTGATGATATGCACCCAGGTATAACGAGAATAATCATCAACAATGACAAATCCATATAATGATGAAGAACTAGTGAATGTGGCATAATGAGTAGGGCCAAAGAGATCCATATGAAGTAATTCAAAGGGACGAGAAGTGGTCATGATAGTCTTCAAGGGATGCTTGGCTCTGGTGATCTTTCTGGTCTCAGAAGCCCCACAAAGGTGATCCTTGAGGAATTTGACACCCTCGATGCCAATGGCATGCTTCTTCTTCGCGAGTGTATGCAAGTTCCTCATCCCAGCATGACCAAGTCATTGATTCCCTAACCAGCCTTCTAAAGCTTTTGCAAGTAGACATGTGGCAAGCTGTGGTCCTGCAGAGAAATCAGAAATATACAAGTCTCCTCTCCTAAAGCCTTCGAAGACTTTCGAATTGTCAGATTCCATTAGCACAATGCAATGATATTTGCCAAAGACAACAACCATATCATGATCACAAAGCATTGAGACAGACATGAGGTTGAATCCTAAGGACTCGACAAGCATGACTTTGTCCATGTGTCTATCCTTTGAGATGGCAACCCTACCTAGACCCAATACCTTTCTTTTGCCTTTATCAGCATAGGTGATATGCTTCAGATGAGATGGAGATAAAGAAGTGTCCATCAATAAGTTCCTGTCACCGGTCATGTGATTTATACATCCACTGTCGAGGACCCACTCAGTAGCTTTGGGTTGTTCATCCTACAGATGAATTAGTACAATTTACGAACTCATATACTTCATCAGTGAAGAATATGATATAAATTTCATCAATAGTAACAGATATAGCAACATGAGGATGTGAGAAATGAATAGTTCATTTCTTCATGATTAGCTTGCGTCCATTCAAGCACATTCAGGTCTCCAGCAAATTCTTCAGACGATTAAGTTCATCTGGAGACCTGACACTGCATAAGAGATTAGTTCTTTTTCTTTGCCACCCACATCTAGAGGGGTGGCAAAGAATTCATCATTCTATGAGCTCCATAAGAAAAAGATGGCATTGAAGCCAGTGCACTTTGTTCCACAGAAGAGTGGTTAGGATAAGCATATGAATAAGCAGAGAAATTCTTTGAGGACTTATGAACATAATGGTTTGAAGAATAATGCACATATTCATAGCCTTTAGACTTTCCCTACAAAACAGAAGTGTTAGCACGATGATGTTCATATGAGGATTTTTATCCACGTGAGGAATTTGATCCAAATGAAGAATTTGGTCCATATGAGGACTTGGATCCATATGAAGATTTTGATCCATATGAAGAATTTGATCTGGGGTTCCTATTCTTCATTGGTGGTGTCATGATGACATTCACCTGAAGATTTTCTAGGCACCTTTTGGGAACCCAGATATTCTTCATAGGGGGGGCGTTCCTGCAGTTAGTTCCAACATATCCAGAAAATACTTCACCATTCTGGTTTTTGAACTGTTTACAGTTGGAGTCAAATGACTCATCAGAGGAATAGGAAGAATCACAAGTAAAGCCAGATAAAGTGCATGGGTCTACAGGAGTTCCTGTCACAGGAACCCATGAGGTTTTGGGGTACTGCTCAGGTTTCCAGTAGGTCCCATCAGGGTTAAGTTTCCTCTCAAAAGCAATACCCTCTTTCCTAGGGTTCTTGTTCAAGATCTGCTTTTTGAGCACATCACAAAGAGTCTAATGCCCTTTGAGGCTTTTGTGTATGCCTATCACACACAGTTCCTTCAACCCTGCATTATCGTCAGTGATACACGTGGTATCCTCAGATGAGGAATTTGTGACCACATAGACAGTTGAAGAATTTGCAGCAATAGAAGCATCTGAACATTCAGGTGAAGAATTAGCAGATTCACGCTCAATGCATTTAAGACATGGTGGAATAAATTCTTCCTGGGCGGAACTGATCCGTTGAGCAAGCAATGAATCGTTTTCCTTCTGAAGATCTTCATAACTCACTTTTAACTTCTCAAGATCTTGCTTTCACTGAAGAAATTCATAAGAAAGCTTCTCATGATCAGTTAAGAGAGTGTTATGATGATTTTGAAGGTTGTCAAATCTAGACTGAAGTCTCTGAAGATTATCAGTCAGAGTCTTAGTTCGATTTAATTCCTCACCCAACAGGTCATTGCTTTTGTCTAGCAGATTTTGAATCTTTTCCAAGGCCTTGTGTTGTTTAACAACAATTTTAGCAAGTTTGGAATAACTAGGTTTTAGATTGTCATCAGATTCATCCTCACTAGATTCAAAGGGCGAATGTTTGAGTACCTTGGCACCTTTTTCCATGAACCAATAGGTGGGAGCATAGTCATCAATGCTATTGTCCGCTGAGTTGGGGAGGTCATTTTCTTCAGTGTTGAAGATGGATTTGCTGATGTAAGCAGTAGCGAGGGCTAAGCTCTCCACACCAGAGTTTGACTCCTCAGATTCCTCATCTTCCAAATTTTCCTCAGACTCAGCTTCAGAGTCCATTTCCTTGCCGATGAATGCCCGAGCCTTCTTGGAACTACTCTTCTTGTGAGATGAAGACTTTGATGATTTTGATGAAGAGGACTTTGAAGATTTCTTCTTCTTCTTTGAGTCATCAGAATCGTCATCTTTGTACTTCTTCTTCTTTGATTCCTTTTCCCACAGAGGACAATCAGACATGTAGTGACCAGGTTTCTTGCATTTGTGGCAAGTTCTCTTTTTGTAGTCACGAGACGAGGAATCATCATTCCTTGAAGACTTTCCAAAGCGACTGCGGCGAGAGAACTTCTGGAATTTATTCATGAGCATTGCTAGCTCCTGGCTCAGTTCTTCAGGATCACCAAGACTGCTACCAGAATCTTCACCTTCAGATTCAGAGATTGCCTTGGCCTTTAGCACACGTGATCTTCCAAAGCTCGGTCCATAGAGGTCTCTCTTCTCAGCAAGTTGGAACTCATGAGTGTTTAGCCTCTTGAGGATATCAGCGGGATCTAGAGACTTGTAATCAGCTTGCTCTTGAATCATCAGTGCAAGAGTATTGAATGAGGAATCAAGTGATCTCAGCAATTTCTTCACCAGCTCATCGTCGGTGATGTCAGTGGCACCAAGTGCTTGAAGCTCATTTGAGATGTCAGTGAGGCGATCGAAGGTTTGCTGAGCATTTTTGTTGTCAAGTCTTTTGAAGCGATTGAAGAGATTGTGAAGAACATCAACTCGGGAGTAACGTTGAGTGGAGACTCCTTTGTTGACCTTGGACAGCCTATCCCAAATCAGCTTAGCAGTTTCCAAAGCACTCACTCTGCCATACTGGCCTTTGCTCAGATGGCCACATATGATATTCTTCGCTTGATAATTGAGTTGCTTGAATCTCTTCACATGGGCAGCATTCATAGACGAAGTGACTAAGGGAACACCATTTTCCACAACATACCAAAGATCGTTATCAATTGCCTCAAGATGCATGCACATCTTATTCTTCCAGTAGGGGTAGTCTGTCCCATCGAAGGTAGGACACCCAGCCGAGACCATGATCATTCCTGCAGTCGACATAACTAGAACTCCAGGTGGTGAAACCAAAATCACACAGAACAAGGGAGTACCATGCTCTGATACCAATTGAAAGTGCATTATATCGACTAGAGGGGGGTGAATAGGCAAATTTTACAAATTAGTCGCTGAGGAATTTCTAGAAATTCCTAAGTAACAACACACTAGTAGCGGAATAAGTACTCAGGTATAACCATAACAGAGCAGTAGCATAGTCATCATGATGAAATGAAAACAAACACAGAGTACAGAAAGCGTGATAACAAGATAAGCAGGATGAAGACTCTATGACTGAAGAAAGAGGATTGAGGAAATAGAGAAAGTCTTCAGTCAAAGTCTTCAAATAGTAATGATCAGGTTCATCAACACATGAATGAGGAAATGAAAGGGTTGAGGAAATAGAACCAGTTGGCTTGGTGAAGGCAATGATTCGGTAGACCAGTTCCAACTGCTATGACAGTTGTACGTCTGGTTGGAGCGGCTGAGTATTTAAACTCGAGGACACACAGTCCTCATCGTATTCTCCTTGAGCTAAAGTCAAATAGACCTCGCCCAACACTCGTGGTAAGTCTTCACAGGTGACTTTCGAACCTTCATAGACTTGGTCACTCGGCGATCCACAATTCCTGTTGGATGCTCAGACCATGATGCCTAACCATCTGGAGGATACACAGTTCTCAAAGGTAACAAGCATCAGTTCCACACAGGAACAATCTCTTTAGTGATGGTCAATCACTTTGGGTTTGTAGGTGTTTGGGTTTGGGTTTTGGGTTTTCCTCACTTGATGATTTTCGCTCAACGTCCTCGGAGGATGGGATGCTCTCAATGACAAGTGTCGGTTTCTCTTGGAGCAGCCAACCAGCTAGTGGTTGTAGGGGGCGGCTATTTATAGCCTAGGGAGCAGCCCGATATGATAAGACATAAATGCCCTTCAATGATATGACCGTTAGGTGGTAGGATATTTTGGATAGCTAGCGTGTAGCACAACAACGGTTGGATTTGAGGTATCAAATTCGTCAGGGCTAGCATGTTCCTCACTTTGTAGGCAATCCGCACTTGTGAATTCCTAACTCCTCAGTCAGAACAAATTCCTCAGAGACCAGAAGATCTTCGTCTCTGTCACTGAAGAAATTGACTGAACTGATATGAGATTTCCAATGGCTTCAGTCAAAATTATTGGGTAGGTGTAGGATTATGAGATGAGCATCACTTGGAAATCAGTTTCTGTCAGCGTTCTGGGAACAGGGGTACCCAGACTTGCCTACCTGCGGCCTGCGGCGTGGCTCAAGGAGTGGCCCAGTACGACCCATCTTCATCAACACATGCTCAAGACCCTCGCGAGGGGCCAAGCCTCATGGGGCGGACGGCAGGAGGCTTCCTCGGACACAGCCTCGTCAGGCTGGCTGGCGAGGAGGCGGAGAGATCAAGGCGGGGTACCTCGCGAGGTGCCCATGACGCAAGCCACGACGACCAAGGCCAGGCGGGCACCGGCCTGCGCAGAGTCCTTGTTTCCTCTTTGGTGCAAAGGGGGCAAGCGCAGGCAAGAGTATCAAGCAAAGGCAGCCATTTCAGTGCTACAAGACCAAGACCAGCAGGACGGCAGATCGGAGGTCATCGTGGAGCTTAGACCGGTGTCATCATCAGGGTCTTTGGCAGGCAAGGACCGACTTTAGTCAGGATAAGTGTACTAGATGTTCCCCTTCAAAATGGCCAATTGTTGGCGCCCTTCCCGCTCAATATTTGGGGAGAGGCCTAGGGCCTCCGCCTATAAATAGGACTAGCCACCCACAGGGTAGAGAGATCTGCATCTGGAGACGGAGGAGACTAGAGGCATCTGATACAAAGAGAGAGAGAGGCGACTGAACTCCCCCTAGCAGTTCATCGCTCTAGCCAAGAACAGACCCTCGCGAGGCTGTTCTTCCCTTGTAATATTCATCATCAGCCCCAGAGGCAATCCACCACACCGCACACTGGAGTAGGGTATTACACCACAATGGTGGCCTGAACCAGTATAAACCTCGTGTCCTCTGGGTTGTTCTACGTGTAGTTTAGATTCTTGAGAGGCGACGAGACACGGGTAGGCAGTAGGTGTGATCTCCGCGTGCACCCCAGAGTTCGAACCTTGAGGGTCTGCCGGAACCCGAAATCCGACATTTGACGTGCCAGGTAGGGGTGCGCTGGAATCCGTCTTCCGTTGCCTCGTGTTTCGTCGCCTGTCGCATCCATGTCAGACGCTCGTCGAGCTCACGCCGAGCGCCGGGCCGCTCTCGCCACTTGCATCGCCCAGACGGCCCCCGTCGGCGGGCGCCCCCACCGTTCCCCGTCCCCTGCTGTCAATGCCGCCACCGGCCCGGCGGGAAACGACCAGCAGGCGTCGTCCCTGCATCCTTCGTTGCAGCGAGAAGGCCGCACCGCCACCCCGTCGCTGACTCCAGCTGGCTCCTCGTCCCACGCCCGTCGCGGTCCTGCGGACGCGCACGCCGTGCTGCTCCTGGTGCGGGAGCTCCTGCACTACCGTCCCATTGACGACCTCTACGATGAGTGGCTCGCCCGCATCACCGAGCTGCACCACGCCCCGCCCTGCACGGGCGACGAAGCTCCAGGGGCGCCTCAGCCGCCTCCCCCTCAAGAAGGCGCCTTGGCCCCAAGGCACGTGGCCCCTGGGCGGAACCCACTCTCCCCGGCTCCAGCACAGCAAGAGAATAGCTGCCAAGAGATCCCACGCCCCCAAGAAGCCGCCCGTGTGCTCCCCGCACCGGCCCGGCACGAACGCGCTCCCGCTCGAGTGCATCAAGACCCCGCGCTGCACCTAGCGGCAGCGCACAGGGACTTCCAAGATCAAGCTCTCCATCACCCAAGGCCTCCTGCGGCCACTTCAGGTTGCCGTGCCTTCATCGCCGAGCTGTGCAGCGTGGCCTGGCCGGGCAAGTTCAAGCCAGACCTGCCCCCATGCTATGATGGCTCGGCTGCCCCTGCGGAGTTCCTCCAGCTCTATGAGCTGGGCATCGAAGCTGCCAACGGGGACGAGAAGGTCATGGAAAACTGGTTCCCCATGGCGCTAAAGGACGGCGCCCGCACCTGGCTCCTGAACCTGGCTCCTGGCACGATATCCTCCTGGGACGAGATGTGCACCCGATTCATCACCAACTTCCAAGGCACCCGCGACCGGCCCCCGGCCATGAGCAACTTGCGCCGCATCAAGCAGCAGCCGGGAGAGTCCCTGCAAAAATTCATCCAGCGCTTCAACAGCGCTCGCCTTAAGATCCCCAAGGTGTCTGAGGAGGCCATCATCTTGGCCTTCTCCGACGGCGTGCGTGACGTCAAGATGAAGGAGGAGCTCGCGATTCATGAGGACCTGTGCACCTCCCTGGAGCTGTTCAATCTGGCGACCAAGTGCACTAGGGCTGAGGAAGGGCGCCTTTCCCTCCTTGAGCTGCCAGCTGCTGACCCAGAAGAGAAGAAGCCCAAGGCCAAGGACGTGAAGCGCAAGGGGGCTGTTCTGCTTGCAGCAGAGCCGGACACCAAGCGAGGCAGGGATCAGCCTGAGTCATCCAAGGGCAGCCGGTACTGCGTGTACCACGACATCCACACCCACAACACCAACGAATGCCAAGAGCTCAGGGTTGTGCGAGACGTGCGTGCCGACCGACGCCCCAAGCACAGCGACTGGGGCTATGGCCGAGGAGGAGGAAGAGGTGGAGGATGATGGGAAGACCGCGGCCCTCGCCAAGGATGGCGCGACCGACCTCGCAAGGACCGCTGGCAAGACCAGCCTCGCGAGGGAGGTTGGAGGGACCCACCTCACGACGGGGGTTGGAGGGATCAGCCTCGCGAGGATCGCCCACGAGGCAACGCAAGCCTCCCTCCTCTGCCACCACAGCCGAGGAGGAATGAAGACCATCATCATGACGAGGGGGCTGGAGGATTCCAGGAGCCGCACACAATCGCTTGCATCTTAGGCGGCGCTCAAGCCCCAGCCTCTCAGCGCATCTTCAAGCAGTTTGCTCGTGAAGTGAATGCAGTCCTCCCCAAGCTTGAGGTCACACGCCCTCTCAGGTGGCCAGCGTGCGCTATCACATTCATCTCAGCGAATCAGCTCAAGTGCGCGGCCACAGCCGGAGTCCTCCCGATGCTTTGTTCTCCAATCATCAGCAATGTGCAAGTCACCAGGACCCTCATCGATGGTGGAGCAGGGCTCAATGTCCTATCCGTCGAGACGTTCAACAATCTCCAAGTGCCCTACAATCAGCTGCAGCCGACCGAGCCTTTCTCAGGAGTCACTGATGGTTCCACGGTTCCGATAGGGCAGGTCCGGCTTCCTGTTACCTTCGGGAAGCGTGACAACTACCGCACCGAGCTCATTGACTTCGACGTCGCTCACATCCGCCTTGCATACAATGCCATCCTCGGGTATCCAGCCCTGGCCAAGTTCATGGCCGTGACCCATCATGGCTACAATGTCCGCAAGATGCCAGGAAGTGGTGGAGTCATCATGGTGCCTTGTGAAGAGAGAGACGCTGTGTGTTCTCTGGAACGTGCTTTCCAAGCCGCATCAATTGAAGACCCAGATCACAGGAGCGGGAGGCTTCCTGAGGCTGCTCCGAAGAAGAAGAAGACATCGCCTGGCCCGACCCCTCGGGAGGCAGGCCCCTCAGGGTCCGCGCCCGTTCAGGGGGCACCTCCTTCTGTCGCATAGGAAGGCAATGTCAGGACCCCGACTCAATGCCACATTGATCTAGCATGTAACACCTCATATCACTTTGTGGCCTCACGCACGGTATTCCCATGGGTGTCGCCTTACCTTTGCCCGGGACCATTTGCGCCTTTTGGCACACGTATATGATAGTGTCGCTAGCATCCATATGATAAGGAGCCCGGGCTGACATGGCTAGTCGTAAACCTAAAGTGGCACAAACTTATAGGGACAGGCATACATGACCCAGCAACAAACGTGTCGGTCATCAGCGAGTGAACCCGGGCTGTAGCAGCTGGGCTAGCAGGACTCCAGAGAATCTGGGCTGTAGCAGGCTAACAGGACTCCAGTAGACACCGCGTGACATTTCCCCGAAGGGACAGACACATGAACGAAGAAGGACACATGCCGGCCAGCCTAAGTGTTCCGGAGTAGTAGCAAGCTACCATGGCTCAGTGGAAGCACTAGGAGACATTTCCCGGTAAGAGAGGCTACCAAGGATAAACAACTAGATTGTCAGATCCCACACATACCAAGCATTTCAATAACATACACACAATATGCTCGATATGTGCAAATACAACATGGCATCACAACATGACTTACGACTCAAGTATTTTATTCAATAGGCTCCAAGGAGCGAGATATTACAAACATGGGTCTCATGACCCAACACTCAGAGCATACAAGTCAAAGAACAAGCGGAAGCTTAACATGTCTGAGTACAGACATCTATAAATGAAAAAGGCTGAGAAGCCTGAATATCTACCAGATCCTGCCGAGGGCACAAGATCGTAGCTGAGGTAACAAGCTAAACGTCGAAGTCCACACGGTACTACTAGTGAGACTGAAGTCTCTCTGCAAAAACATAAAATAGGCAAACGTGAGTACAAATGTACCCAGCAAGACTTACATCAGATCTAACTACATATGCATCGTTATCAACAAAGGGGATGGTGGGGTTTAACTGCAGCAAGCTAGCTTTGACTCAGTGGCTATCCTGAACTACGACTGCAATGTAACTCTTTTGAGGTGGCGCACACGAGTCCACATATTCACCAATCAATACACCACTATGGATCCGCTCTCGTCTCCCTACGAGAACGCCATCCATAGCACTCACGCTTATCTTACATATTTTAGAGTATCCACTTTCACTTGTCTATGAACTGTACATGCAACCCAGAAGTCCTTTTCCGCGGACACGGCTATTCGAATAGATGATGTTAACCCTGCAGGGGTGTACTTCTTCACACACGCTCTCACCACTTATCGTCGTTTACACGACATGTACTCGGCAACCTTCAAGCGGAAGCCCAGCGAGGGTGTCTGCCATGACCTGACTAACCACGCAAGTCTCTAGTCCAGGTTTATCGCCTATTCGGGTTCCATCCGCAAGGAGATCCGGACGGGGTGTCGCTCATGGCCCCAAACGATGTGTGCAGGGTTCCCAAGCCCACCATCCGGGTGCCACTTGGTACATCGGGCCACTGTGCCTAGTCTGTCCCAAGCCCACCTGTACCGAGTGCCACTTGGTAGACTACTAACACTACCTACAAACGCTAGAAACTAGTTGCAACTCCTGGACAGAGATTGAGTTGATTAATAAGCCGAGAGGGGTCGAGTTACCGGAACCCAATGTGTGGTAGTAACTATTCATGGATCACAAACACAGAACTCAGTTCCTGAGGACGGTTTCAATGAGACAACCCACCATGTACTCCTACATGACCTCTCACCGCTACCTTTACCAAATCGTGTTCACACACTTAGCTCACACACAGTAGGACATGTTTACACACCTCCAATTCATCCCCGATGAATCAGACCTGACTCAACTCTAAGAAGTAATGACAAACAAACATGAATGAGTAGGCACATCAGGGCTCAAACAACTCCTACTCATGCTAGTGGGTTTCATATATTTATTGTGGCAATGACAGGTCATGCAGAGGATAAAGGGGTTCAGCTACCGCAGCAAGTAACAGTTGAATCATTGTTTTCCTAATGTAGTAAAAGAGAGCAGGAGCGAGAGAGTGGGATTGTATCCGAATGAACAAGGGGGTTTTGCTTGCCTAGCATTTCTGAAGATAATATAGTTCTCCATCGGTGTCATCGAACTCATCGTCGAACGTCGTCTACTGAGAGGGGACAATCACCGGCAAACGAGAGGGAACACAATCATCGCAATGCACAATATGATGCATGCTCATGACATGGCAAAATGAGTGTGTTTTGGCTAATGCAACTTAGAACAGATTAAATGAAGTTGGTTTGAACCAAGGGTTCAAATTCAAACTCCATATGTGTTTATTTAAATGCCAATTATGCAAATTTCCATATACAGCAACCTTAGATTGTTCAAACATGCATGAAAGTAGCATAAATGGATAGCTTGGATTTTTCTGATCATTTTTCATATATAATTTATCTCGTTTGGAGTGACGGTTGAATTTATATGATTTTTAGAAGTTAGCACTATTTTCTGGAATTTCGTGAATAAGAATAAATCCAGAAAAAGGAGTTACTGCGTCAGCACTATGTCAGGGTGACATCAGCATTGACCAAAGTCAAATCTGACTGGTGGGGCCTACTGGTCAGTGACACGGTGCTGGTCAGAGACACTGAAATGTGGGACTGGTCAACGGCCACGTCATCAAAGTCAAAGCTGACACGTGGGTCCAGTCGGGTTGAATTAGTTCTAACTAATTTCGTTAGCTGGCTAATTCAACCGGTGGGGCCCATGTGTAAGTGGGTCAGGAGGGTAATTAGTGGGTGATTAGCCCTAACTAAGTGGCCACGTCAGCGCACCAGCGGTTAGCCGCCGGCGAGCGAACAGGGTGGCGGAGGCGCTCGGGATTCGCCATCCGGCGACCGTTTGACTCGCGGTTTGGCCCTACGGGCTGCTGGACGTGCGCTGCATCCAACGGAGCATGCGGCTAGGCGAGAGGAGGCCGGAAACGACGACTGCAACGACGGCTTGCGGCGGCCGGAGTTCAGCTTAGCACGGGCGAGGCACTGCGCTTGGCTGACGGGTGAGCTAAGCGGTGGGGCGGATTGCTGGGAGCTCCAGGAGCACGCGGGTGCCACTGGACCGAGCGGAGGTGCTCAGGAGCGAGGACCTCATTGTCCATGGCGGACGGCAGGCTTCGGTCGTCAGTGAAGTAGGAGCTACAGCGTGAAAACAGAACAACGGAGAGGTGGGTTCGTGGGAGAGGCTTACGGCGGTTGCAACGGTGCAGACGGCGAGCTCGGAGAAGGCTAGGAGCGGTCGGGGCGGCGAGATGGATCTCCGGTGACCAAGGAGGAAGAAGGGGTCGGGGACGGTGAAGCGAGGCACGTCCGCTCGCGTGGCTTGACGGAGACGATGTAGAGGTCAACGGAGGAGCTCCTTGGCGCGTCGGGGAGGCGAGGGGAGGACGGTGGCTGCAAGCTTCGCGGTGGAGAGCGCTCGGCAGGGTCGGCCATGGCAATCAGTGGAGAGGGAGAGGGCGAGGGGGTGGAGCGAGGTGTCCAGTGGGGTCGGGGCGTCTCCGTGGCGTGCGAAGGGAGCTCGGGAGCGTGAGGCAGGCAGGCAGGTAGGAGGTGCAGGCCTCGGGCGCGCAGGCGTTGACACGCCTCTGCCTACTGGCAGAGGTTGAAGACAGCGGTGCCCCTGGTGGGCTGGGCCGCCAAGTGGACTAGCCAGGTGGGCTGCCCAGGTGAGTGCCAGATGAAACTCTCTCTCTGTTAAAATTTGTTTCTGTTTTCTATTGTTTGCCTCTGTTTTGATTTAGTTTAACACCAAATCATTTTTATATAATTCTGAAAATATTTTTGGCACTTTTGAAATTATTCCCAACAGCCCTCAACTAGTTTCAGAATTATTAGAGCATTTAAAATATTTATAGGATTTAAATGCCCCAAATTCAAATACAATATGAGTTAATTCAATAATCCAAATGTCATGGAAAAATGTGCAACATCTCTGGTTACTGTTACCAGTATTTTCCAAAAATGGTGAACATTTTTGAAGGCCATTTGGGTTCATTGAAAAATATTTTTAGTTAAACCTATTTGAATTGCTTTAGTGCTAGGGCTTGGTCATCCCCACTTCAAAATTTCCTTTGAAATCAAACATGATGCATGGATGCAGATGCAACTAATTACAAACAATTCTGGGGTTGTTACAACTCACCCCCACTAAACAAGAATCTCGTCCCGAGATTCAAGACGTGAGGTAAGAAGATAGAGGGGACACAAGGCCAACACAATCTTCACGATCCAGGTTGCACTTCGTAAGGATGTTGATTCCTTGCATCACGTTGATCTTGACATTCTTGCCTTCGAGATCTTTGTCCAACACGATGACTATAGGAGGAACTCTACAGGAATCGATCTCCTCGAAGATCGAGCACTCAAGATGAACTCATGGAGTGAGACATAGGAACATCTCTTGAGCTGAGACACGAAGCACACATATAGAGGGATGGAGTGGAACAGATGACGAGGGTTCACTAGGTAGACAACAATTCCACACTTAAGACGGTGGTGAACGGTTGTCAACGTAGCGAGGAGTTGAGTTGCCATGATACCATAGCGATGCACCTTAGGGAAGGTGACCCGTAGAAATATCCCCTTAAGTGGCAAAAAGAATTACTTTTGATTCATAGATCATTAAGACTCTTTATACCAACCTAAGGCAATCAAAATTGATTATTTGAAGGAGTTCAAAAAAATGACATACTCGGACTAGAATGGATGATGTGGACTGCCTTGCTGAAGACAACGCAATGGATGATTTTGCTTATCATCGGAAATGGATGGGACCCATGGTAAGTCCACTTTGGAAGATGATCTTGGACAGCAACTGCTGAGAAGGGCAGCCCATGGAGAATTGGCACAATGGCGGTGCAAGCTGCGAACAAAATGCAACTGTTGGGAATGTTCCAACCATCATATCTGCCTGAGATTCAGATCTGATTGGTGATAGGATACTTCAGACTCAGCATGTCTGAAAAGAAAGTTTGCAACACAAATCGACGAAATGACGTTGCGAGATTCTCGGGAGATGGACTATGGTAGTAAGCTCCAAAACATGAGCGGGTTCCGCTACAAACATGTGAACACGTTGTCCCAGACAAGCATGACCACATGGTAGTCTTACAATGAAACACTACCGAGTTCAGGTGGGGAATCATCAACGAGGATATTGAAGTCTTGTGCATGAACTAGTATTTGGACAACAACTCCTTTTCCCTTGAACAAATCAATCAGTCGCTTGGTGTGATAGGAACACATATAGAATGGAGGCGGCCAACCTACCAAACCATAGAGTACTTCGCACATGTGCATGACCAACTTGGGATGATTCCAGAGGAAGAAAAACAATCCTTCTCAGATCCATGGCGGCAACTTACATCAAGTGCACATGAATTAGAGAGTGTCGCTCCTTTCATCCAAGCATATGCTTCATGAACGGGACATGAAGATAGTGCTTATAAAGTTTCCAATACCAGCTGGATGTTCAACACAAATCATGGAGAATATAACAATGTTGCTGCTGGGCTCAACAACAATTCATCCAAGTTTCCATATAAATGGAATTTCATAATTATGTGAACACGGTGATAGCATTGGTCAAACCCAAAAGATATAATGGTGTATGCTCGGGGAAACAACCACGAGTAAGACACATTATGAACATCATTGGTTCTGATTTGATTTGATGATAGCCCACACTCAAATCAAGATTTTGATAAGATAATAGGTCCAACAACTGATCACAGGGACCAATCGATGAAGATATCATCTTTTTTCAACATACATACAAGATATCCCATAGAAAATGAACTAAGTCGGACAAGTCTTTATCTTCCAACTCTCCAAGTTGTTGTTTAGCTTAACCAACTAGCTCAGGGTATCCAACACGGATTCTTGGAGAAAGGGTGGTTTTGAAAACCAACTTGATCACGAGATCAACATAGCAGTCAGGTGACAACCTGGTGATACCTCCAAGAAGACATTCGGAGAATCACGAACCACCGATATGTTACCAAGCTCGAGAACAATCTTGCTTTTCAGGGCAAGATGATATGATCGAATAAGCAAGGATTGACACTATCCTAACTCATTGATTGAAAAGTGCACCGGGAATAAGGACTAGGTAGCACAATCATACTTAGGGTGATGATTCAATAATCAACATGCTAAGAATGAGGTTATTGTCCTTTAACTACCAAGCAACAGAGTTGCTAGGAGTATTGATTTCACACATCACGATTCACTTGTCGTCATTCCGGTTGCATAAACACGACACCGAGGAAGGAATAATGATGGCGAGAAGTATCACTACGCCAAGAATTAATAAGAGAAGGTGCAATTCTCATGATGTTCCAGACATAAAGTGGGTAATACTTCAGGGTAGAACAGACCAAAAGCTTGATTGCATTTGATGTGCGGAATACAACTGCTTTGACCCAATCCTAGAAATGGATGAGGTACTGGAGTTTGTTTCCCCTAGTCATCCTGGAATGGAATGGCTTGACGGACCACAAGAGTAATAGGCATCGATGAATGAATGCACGCATACTCTTGACTATCAATTGATAGACGAGGGTCAGAATACAACTAAAGAGGGACAAACCAAAAGAACCTATAATTTTCTGAGTTGTGGATGCATGGACTAGCATGTCGAACGAGTTCAACATATTTCTTCCAGATAACCCATCCAGAAAGGTAGAACTGGCAGAGTCACAACATAGAATCGAGAACTCATCAAGAGCACACTGGTTGTGATCTTTCGGTTCAACGAGGAACTTCTGCCATAAGTAGTTCATGGTATTGGAAGAAGGAAATACCATAGACCTCGATGACTATCGCAAAGGTTACTAATATCCTAAAGGTACGAGCAACACTAACAACATGAAGTAAGTAGGGAAATCTCGGGTTCAGAAACCCAGGAGTAGAATACCTACTACTAAGTGGCATCACGGGATGCTTTCGAGAATGATGGCCAGAATCATCACACTGGGAACACAAAGCATGGCTGGATTACTAGGTGATACTCTAAGACACCTAGGGTCATAATACTAGCTCCAACATATATGTCGAGGCAACATAGTACCTCAACTCAGCAATTTAGTGTGGTTAACCTGGCCCAAGGAGACAACGGAAACAGGAGGAAGGGATTTGCAAATGCATCAGACTGTTTAGAAACCTGGGATGACTCGGACAACATAACGGCTGTAAATGCTCAAAAAAAAGATTCAAGACATTCACAAGGATTTACATAGTCACTCAACAACATCATATCAAGGTTTTGGTTCAACTGATAACATACCAAAGTAGTAGAAACTGAACTAAGGCCTGGAACCAACAATCCTAAGATTCTACGGATTAGTAACATGTGATCCTTATAGAGAGAAGAGAAAGCCTAATTCCTTAACCCCGTAGGAAAGATAAGATGACTCGGATCAGAAGGGCATAAGGTATAAGGAGTAAAAAGAGCCTTACGTTCCCAACCACAATCAATTCCCTTACATAAGTAAAGAATTTCTAGACTCAACTTCGACCAGTTTGGCTGGGCCGCCAAGTGGACTGCCCAGGTGATTGCGAGGTAAAACTCTCTCTCTCTGTTAAAATTTGTTTCTGTTTTCTATTGTTTGCCTCTGTTTTGATTTAGTTTAACACCAAATCATTTTTATATAATTCTGAAAATATTTTTGGGCACTTTTGAAATTATTCCCAACAGCCCTCAACTAGTTTCAGAATTATTAGAGCATTTAAAATATTTATAGGATTTAAATGCCCCAATTCAAATACAATATGAGTTAATTCAATAATCCAAATGTCATGGAAAAATGTGCAACATCTCTGGTTACTGTTACCAGTATTTTCCAAAAATGGTGAACATTTTTGAAGGCCATTTGGGTTCATTGAAAAATATTTTTAGTTAAACCTATTTGAATTGCTTTAGTGCTAGGGCTTGGTCATCCCCACTTCAAAATTTCCTTTGAAATCAAACATGATGCATGGATGCAGATGCAACTAATTACAAACAATTCTGGGGCTGTGACAGGCGCGCCCGGTGCCCTCCTCGAGCAAGGATCGGGGGCTCTCTCCTGGAGGGCCATCGACTTTGCTAGGATCACGAGGGAGGCACTCGGGCACCACTTGGAGGCGTGCTTCAACGCACGTTTCCCTCAGGAAGAAGAAAGGCAAGGAGGGCCAAACCCTCGGGAGTTCGTCAGCGAGATCATTCAGGAGCTGCAGGAGTCAAGAGTCATGAGTGGCAGCCGCCGCTTGCCCACCGCAGCTCCCCATCCAGGCGAGGATGGTGGGCTGCGCGTCTGCATCGACATACCAGGTCTCAACCGAACCGCCTCTCAGGAGCGCCTCTGGCCCTCACGTGTGGGACGCTGCGAAGGTCCACCCCAAGGCTATGGTCGCATGCCTTACGGCCTGCCGAACGCGGCTGCTGTGTGTCAGTGCCTCATGAGGAGCATCTTGGAGGCTCAAGCGGTCAGGCATTCCGCAGTCCTGGAGCAGATGGATATGGTCCGTGAGGAGCCGCCGGCGCCCTCAGAGCCTCCCGAGGCTCCTGGGCCTGGGGGCTCATGAAGATCGGCTTCCGCAGCGCACGCCGACCGCTATTTCAGCATCCCTTCATCTTCAGCATCATCAGGTGACATCCTTCGAGTTTCGTTTTCAGCTGGGAGCACCCCCCAGGGCTGCATCATTCCCAAGCCGCGTGGGTCCGTCCCTGCGGCATGTATCCCTTTGGTTCATGCTTTCAGTTTACTTTATTGGGGTCGCCCCTCGGGCTGCATTATCCCCAAGCCACCCGGGCCAGACCCAGTGGCATGTGTTCCTCTCGCGTTTATTCGAGTCGTGCGTTTGACCCATCATGATCGTTATTTGATGCCTGTCCATGGCATCCTTCTTCCTTCATGACGGCCGCTTGCACGTTAAAGGGGGGGGGGTACCTGAGCATCGCGACTGATGGGCTCTTACTGGCTCTCCAGCCCTCACCCTCTGGCCTTGTCCACGGCATCTCGACCTGGCATACCAGCGACGGCTGAGCCCGCTCGAGGGCCGGGACCCAAGGACGTAGAGCGCCGACATCTAACCAAATTTGCAGGAACACATTAGAAGTAAAGGCCAGAGCCAGGCGCAACCCGCATTGAGGTAGGGCCCCGTGAGTCCCGCGCTGGCTCACGGGTGCCTAGATACACCTCGTCAGGCCCTACAGTGCCAGCCACATGTTAGGGCGGGGGTGTACACGCCTCGAGGGCTCCTCCCAGAGGGGAGCCCCCTCCCACGCACCAGTGGAAGCACCATGCTCCGTGCTGGCTGACGACACTGCCGATGAGTGGCTATGCCCGTACACATACGGAAGCGCTATGCTCCGCACTGGTGATAAACAACTGAGGGTGGACCCCGGCCGCATCAACCTCAGGGAGCCCAGAGCTCAATGTCCGGCCTCATCATAATGCCTCCCCTCGGGAGTGCCGCGTGAGGGGGCTGGGCACGGGGGCTACACCTGGGTCACGCCCAGGCGCACGCCACCCAGCCAGGCCCCTCGGGCCTGGTTCGTCGCACGCCTCTCCCCGAGCGGAGCCAAGGTACGAAGGCCGTTTGAACGTCAAGGGCGACTCATGAGCATCACAACTCACGAGCCTAACTGGTCACGTAGCCCCTCACCCCTTAGTTCCGAAAGGCTAACGGCGGTTGAGGTATGCGCGGTGCCGGGCTCTACCGACGTAGAACGGTAAATTCACCCATACATCTCACCTCCCTACTTGCTGTTCGTGCGTCAAGGGGGACTCTTGAGCATCGCGACTCAGGAGCCAAACTTTTCACGTAGCCCCTCACTCCTTGGTCCCGTCCTGGTTTCCGGTCGGGGCTAACAGCGGCTGAGGTATGCGCGGGGCCGGGCTCTGCCGACGTAGAACACAAGCAAGTAGGAAGGAAAAGCGCAAATCTCAAGGAATTCAAAAGCAAATATTACAGTCCATAGAGTGCTTTGACAACGCCAAACACATGTTTAAACGCCTCCGCTAGGCAGGATGCATGTTGCAGGAACTAAAAGCAGGACGGGAGCCACGAAGGGGTCACTTTCTGGCGGTGCCATCGCTGGTGACGGAGCTGCGCTGGGCGACTTCGCCTCGTGGAGCCTCAGGATTGGCAGCGCCTCGCTTTGGCTTGGTGCTGAAGGCTCGGAACTTCGCCAACAGAGCCTCCGCTTGACCCTTCACGGCCTCAGCAGCGATAACGGCAAGCTCGCCGCTCACGGGCTCCAGCAGGCTGTCAAGGTCAACGTTGGGGTCGCGAAGCTAGACGTGGGTGAAGACGCGCGTCAGCGCTGCAGAAGAAAGGACACGCGCCTCGGCCTCGACCGTGGTGCCAAGGCCAAGGGCGACATCTTCAAGGGCGCGGACCAGGAAGGGAAGCAGCTTGGCGGGGCCGTCGTTGGCACTGGCCAACGGGCTTTCCAGGCCGCTGTCATAAAGCGACTTCAGCAAGGTGCGAGCCTTCACCTCCAGCTTCGCAAAGGCCACGCGGTCCTCGGCCAGGACCCACGCCTTCCCATCCAGCTCGATCCTCTTCGCCTCCAACGCCTGCTCCAGCGCACCCAAGCGGCCATGGCGTTCATCAAGTTTGGCATCCCGGTCCTTGGCGGCAGCCTCGCGAGCCTTCATGTCTTCCTCCTTCTCCTGGCGGACACGGGCCTCCTTGGCAAGCTGGTCGTGCAGGCCATGCAGCTCACTCTCCAGCGCCTCGCAGTGACCTCGAACATCTACTACCTCACCCAAGGCAGCGTCACGAGCGGCCTTCGCCTCAAGGATGGCCTGCTTCTCCTCATCGCAAGCTGTCGCGACCTGAGCCAGCGCCGCTCGAACTGAAGCATCAGAGCGGACCCAACCAGAGGCCAGCTCCAGGCGCCCGGCCACCGAGCGAGGGTCGGCGCCCAGAAGATCTTTCCGCAGCCGGTCCAGCTCAGCAGTAGCACGATCCAGGACAGTAGAAGGAGTCAGAGAGATGGAAGTTGGCAGAGTAGGGGGAGAAGACGGCAGCGTAATCACAGCACCATGAGTCGGGACCTTCTGCGTCCCGATGACCGCGGCAGTGGCGTCAGGCAAGGACACCTCGGGAGTCGCTTGGGCCATGGGGGCTGAGCTCTCCCCAGCTAGCCCCGCCAGGCCTCGCGAGGATGACCGGGCAGGAGAGTCCCGCGTCTTGTCGCCCCCTTCTCCCGCGGATGGAGGTGCTGCCCCGAACGAAACCTCAGGAGCCCCCTTCAGCTTTTTCGCCGCAGGCACTAGCCTAGCCAAGGAATATGAATGTCAAGCCTCAACAACGAAGCAGGAAGCAAAACCAGAATCAAGCACTTACTGGTCATCGCTCGCGGACTCAAGCAACCTCCGGCCGAACTTGAAGCCCGAGAGCCGGCTGCTGGGATCAACCTCAAGAGGCTCGGGAGCTGGAGGCGCGTCTGCAGATCGCCTCGGAGCCGGAGCAGACCCGCAGGGAACCAGCCCTGTCATATCCTTCTTCAGGATCAGGGGCGAGCTCTCGCCACCTCGCTCGTCGCCATCCTCGTCATTATCCTGCATGAGGCGGGAGCGCGGGATCTGCGCCGAGGGAGGGGTGCCCTCGACTCCCCATCGGTCGCCTCGGAATCGGGCTCCTCTTCCTGCTCCTCTTCTTCCTCCTCTATGCTGGAGTCGCCGGAGGATACGTTCACCATCGCCAGGGCCGCTAGGTCCTCGGGAACCTCCGCGGGCACAGGCCCATCCCCGTCGAAAGCGGGCATGGAGTTCACCACCAGCTCCCAATCCTCCCGAAGGAACAGGGGCACAGGAGCACCCTCCAATCTCGCCACGTCTCCCCCAACCAAGGATTGGAGGACCGTGGCCATATCTTCGTCGGCCAGGACTTCGAGGTTCGGGCGAAGGGCGGCATCGGCCTCCCCGAGCCTCCACAGCGGGAGCGAATATTCCCGAAGCGAAGCCACCCGGTGCTCCAGGAACTCCCTCAGGAGCGACGCCTTGGTCAGCTTCGCCGTCGCCATGTTACCCGGCCACAGGTCCGCGTCCATCCTCTCCAGCAATGGCTTCGCACGGGGATCAACGAGCTCCGCGCGGGACCAAGCATCAACAGACTTGGGCTGCCCCGTGGGCAGAATCAGCCGGGGATGGATGCGCCCAGCATCCACCATGACCCACTTGCTCCTGAAGCCTTCAATCCTCTTCCCGGGCTTAGAGATGGCATTGGAGCTGCCATACGCGACAAAGCTCGCGCACGCGGTAATGGGGCCGCGAGAGACCCGGAAGTAAAAGTAATGGCGCGGCAAGGCCACCAAGGGCCTTACCCCGACATGAGCCTCACAATAGTAGGCAAAAATCGCCAGGAGAAGAACAGAGTTGGGATGGAGATGCAGAGGTAGCAGGTTGTAATGGTGGAGAATAGAGAGGAAGAACTCGGAAAAGGGGGGCACTAGACCGGCGGTGATGACGCTCACGAAGAACGGGTAGAAGGTGTTTCCTTCGTCCTCAGGAAGGGCGGAACCAACCTTAAGCACGGCCGCCCCATCGTTGCCTTGCGCCGCCATCATCTGGCGCGTCAGGGCAAGGTTCTGCCCCGACACATTCGGAGGATCCAGAGCGGGCGAGTACCATGCTCCGGCCGGGGTCTGGCGAGGCACCATGCCTTGCTAGGATGCAGAGTTGGAATAGATCTGGGGATTTCGGAAGCAAGAAGAATAGGAGCGAGAAAGGGGATCTGGTCAATGACTGGAGAAGGTAAAGAAGGTAAGCCTAGATGGGTACCGCTCTTTTGTCAACTCGTGAAGTTGCCGAGGCGTCGTGGGGGAGCCAAGACGCCCATGTCCAATCAACAGCCACACGGTGCCCAAGGCCGCAGGCTATTGGGGCCCGCGGCGCTTCGCACTTGCCCCTTCGCTTCTCTGCTAAGCCAAGTCTAGGCGCTCCTTGGGCCCGGGGGCTACTGTCGGCGTTCTGGGAATGGGGGTACCCAGACTTGCCTGCCTGCGGCCTGCGGCGTGGCTCAAGGAGTGGCCCAGTACGACCCATCTTTATCAACACATGCTCAAGACCCTCGCGAGGGGCCAAGCCTCGTGGGGCGGACGACAGGAGGCTTCCTCGGACACAGCCTCGTCAGGCTGGCTCGCGAGGAGGTGGAGACATCAAGGCGGGGTACCTCGCGAGGTGCCCATGATGCAAGCCATGACGACCAAGGCCAGGCGGGCGCCAGGCGGACGCCGGCCTGTGCAGAGTCCTTGTTTCCTCTTTCGTGCAAAGGGGACAAGCGCAGGCAAGAGTATCAAGCAAAGGCAGCCATTTCGGTGCTACAAGGCCAAGACCAGCAGGATGGCAGAACGGAGGTCATCGTGGAGCCCAGGCCGGCGTCATCGTCAGGGTCTTTGGCAGGCGAGGACCGACTTTAGTCAGCATAAGTGTACTAGATGTTCCCCTTCAAAATGGCCAATTTTTGGCGCCCTTCCCGCTCAATATTTGGGGAGAGGCCCAGGGCCTCCGCCTATAAATGGACTAGCCACCCACAGGGTAGAGAGATCCGCATCTGGAGACGGAGGAGACTAGAAGCATCTGATACAGAGAGAGAGAGAGAGAGAGAGAGAGAGAGGCGACTGAACTCCCCCTAGCAGTTCATTGCTCTAGCCAAGAACAGACCCTCGCGAGGCTGTTCTTCCCTTGTAATATTCATCATCAACCCCAGAGGCAATCCACCACACCGCACACTGGAGTAGGGTATTACACCACAATGGTGGCCTGAACCAGTATAAACCTCGTGTCCTCTGGGTTGTTCTTCGTGTAGTTTAGATTCTTGCGAGGCGACGAGACACGGGTAGGCAGCAGGTGTGATCTCCGCGTGCACCCCAGAGTTCGAACCTTGAGGGTCTGCCGGAACCAGAAATCCGACAGTTTCCTTAGTATTACCTCGACCCCCTTTAACAGTATGGTTTCCTATGACTCATGAAAGATAAAATGAAACTACGAAAACAAAAGTCTTCACGCTTCATAATCCTCACATGAAAATCCAAGTCTTCAAGGTCACACAAATTTCTTCACTTTCAAAATCATCAGGAGAACAAAAGTCTTCAGCTGAAGACATACATTTTTAGGTGTCGACTTTCACAGTAAATATCAAACTCCTTATCGACTTATAGAGCATGTGTACACTCACAAACATATTAGTCCCTTAACCTATAAGTCTTCAATACACCAAAATCATTAAGGGGCACTAGATGCACTTACAATACACTCTGCTCTCTTCCAATAATGTTTGGCACTTGTATTCGACCTAAGTTAGTGTGCCATCGTATCTCGTACTACTCCCTCCGTCTAGGTGTATAAGTCATGTTAGAAGGTGCAGCGGGACCAAGGTGCAAGCAAATTGGTGGAGAATGAGAAATTTAACCGGTCCTTCCTCCAATCAAAGCCCTGATTTCTGTCTCTAAACGCAACAATTAAGCACAACAATTAAGAGATGCCGTTTTAGCTACCATGCAGGGCCGCGTATTAACTCGCTTGCAAGCTGGCTTTGATTCCTTGACTTATCAACGCGTAGTTGCACTCCATGCATTGGGTTTCCAGGGGAGATAACAAGGCAGAGTAAGTAACAATGCTCACTAGCAACAAGGCTAGGAGGGGATTGAGATGGGAAGTTAATGGACGACGCCTAAACATTTTGGGAATATATGATTTTCGTAAGATGACTTAACTCCTAGACGGAGGGAGTACTACTCTACTCCTCAGTCCAGGTTTGATGGAATATTCGTCACCTCTTCTCTTCTTGTACGTGCTCCATTTATCTCACTTCCTATGGCTTACCACTCGCATGATATTCCTATTCTATGAACATGTGTGCGTGTGTGTGTGTTTTAAACGCATGTGTGTTAGAGAGAAAGACACATCGACCTACTCCTACAGAGAGATGGTGTGTAGTGTACGATTTAGCCACGAGAGTTGGTGCATCCTCTCGTTTCTGGGCGTCCACCGGGTCAGCTGCCACGCCTGCTCCTGACCAGCCTAGCCCACCCAAAGCCCCTCCATCGCCCGCGCGCGCTTCTCGCCCGAAATGATCAACGCAGCTCCAGAGAATCGGTGCCGCATTCATGCCCTAGCAGAGCGGACGCGACCTCTCACTGGTGCATGCGTTGAAGAAAGCGGATTCAAGAGTGATGGTTGCTTCATCCGTCCAACTTACTGCTAGGTCTATGTGATTTGATGGCTCATTGGTCATTATTACTAAGGTGGTACGACTGCTGGATGTCCCACATTTTGGTGAAAGGAGTTAGATTAAAATTTTATCCATTCTTACAACAAAGGAGTGCAAAAGCAGTGAAAACACGCAAGCTCAGTGATTACATGCCCCACCTCACACTCTCACCATATTTTTTGGACACCGTGTGACACCTAACTCTTTACATAGTAGTATAGTACGTACTGTAATTTCTCAGCGAGATAAATTTGTACAATGCTATAAAGCTTCCAGCTTTTGTTTCATGTATCTTGCATCCAAGGTTGCCCCGTTGCAACATTTCATCAAATACAAAGGAGACTAACGTGCACGCTTGCATCTCAATGATTGAGAGATCATAGCCAATATGTACTCCCTCCGTTCCAAAGTAAGTGTCTCAGCTTTATGCAAACTTTAGTACAAAGTTGTACTACTACTAAAGTTGACACTTATTTTGGAACAGAGACATTTAAAGAAAAAAAGAACCATGCAGTCCCTAGCCCTTGAACCCTAAACCCTAACCCGGCTTTAATTTGCTGGCGACGTTGAACCTTCCGAAGAAATGAAGTTTACAACCCTTTGACCATCGGATCATTTTGTGCAGTTTCACTAAAATCGAGATGAGCATCCCTGTGGAAAAGAAATTGAAGAAGTGTGATTAGAATAAGATTACTGGGACTAGTTGATGAGACATAAACTCAACTCAAATACAGTAGAAGCCAGTAGAGGTACGTGCGGGGAAAGAAGTAGAGAAATATCCACATGGAGCGATGTGGGCAGCTGGGGCATTGGTGCAAGCTGGCTGTAAAGGAAGATGTACTTGAGGGATGTCGGGACGTACCTAAACCTAGAGGAGGGCGGTGGGAGGTGTCAACTGCCCAAGTCGCGGCAGTGAGCAAGGGACGAAGGCAACCGCACCGGCTTTGTGAGAGAGAACGGCCAGGACCCTTCATCGGGACGTGCCGACTATGGGTTTTCGCCGACGGCGGCGGCGACCGCATCTAGAAAAAGCATCGACCCTTTCCCCCGGGGGACGTGATCCGCCCGGATGTTAGAGACATGGCCCCAGTCGTTTTGTGCGAGAGATTGTGAAGAGAGCAACCCCAGCAAGCAACCATGTAGGCTCATCCTGGCTATGTATATAGTGGAGCACTTTATTTTTCTCTCTGGCACCATTCATGCATGGTTCCCAACCCCCCATTATTTATAAGTGAGTAACTACTACTAGAGGCATCAAATTATCATGTGGGCTGCACCATCATACAGAAATGAGCTCCACCGTGTCACGTGTGTGGTTGGGAAAGACGAAAAGAGTGCTACGGAGTACTAGTACTACGTGCGTGGATGCGTGCACCTCTTCTCTTCGAGCATGGTTATTAAAAGTATAGCCCACTACTCTACCACGTGTTTATTATATGGACAAAGAGTATAGGAAGTACTAATGACTAATAAGCCGTCAAATCACGAGGCCCACCTTTCTCTATGTTTGTCTAAGGAAGCAACCATCTTTTCACTCCTATTTGAATATCCAACCGCTGCTAGCTCCGCAAATAAATAAAAATCTGCTTCTACCTTTGTAGCATGGTTAATAACATAGCATGCCAATCACGACGTAGAAATATCATTCACTGATACAGTAGGGATGGCTCTAAGGCTGGTGATTTTTTTTACTTTGTCTCTTTCTCTTTTTGTCTCATTTACTAATTTTACATAGAGGATGCCTATTCCTTTCGATGGGACTTCTTCATGGGGTTTAAGACTAAGAAGCTCCAAATTATCTCCGTTGCCCACCACTCTGAATTGTGCCATCTATGATAGTACTCCCGTTGCAACAACCAGCTCCACTATGTCTAGCACGTCCTGTAAGAAGAGACTGTCACACAAAACATACATCTTGTTGCCTTCTTCCTCATACAGTATGTACCACTGGTATGTACTACTAGTACTACTACTACTCGTTCTCCTATAATCTTTGTGTTTGGCTCTTCGCCTCTTGGGGAAGTCGAGCAATAATGGTACTACAGTATATGTTCTAGCTATCTGAGAACGAAGGAATTGCTGCACATCCACCACGTAGGCGAGGGTCGAGGGGCGAGGGAGAGTGTGTACTAGTACATCTATTTCAATATGGACTACATATAGAGCAAAATGAGTGAATCTACACTCTAAAATACGTCTATATACATCAGTGTCTGGAGTATGTACTAGTAGTTCATATTGAAATCTACTACTCCCTCCGTCCCATAATACTAGTGTCAAAAACATTCTTATATTATGGGACAGAGGGAATAAAACTAGATACATCCGTATCTAGACAAATTTAAGACAAACATTTTGGGACGGAGGTAGTATATTTCAAACAATATGATAATCTCTCTAACCAAGGTAGGGACAAGGAGTAATGGAGGGAGTAGTAAAATTTTCTCCTCGTCCCGCAAGCCACCACGCGCATGGGCGAGGGAGTGAGCGTAGGCGTCGTAAGCAAGCTTCTCCTCGTCCTGCGATTCTGCGAGCCACCGCGCCCATGGGCGGGGGAGACGGCGTACTAAGCAAGCTTCTCCTCATTCTGCGAGTTGATGGTACACATCAAAAGTAATACGTAAATGGCTTCTCCAGTGTATAGAGCCTTGCCTCTAAGGTAGGCCCCACATGGTTTGCCTCTTTTTTACATAATGCGTCAAGTCGCAATTTGTTTGTTCACCCGTGGTACACGATCCTCCATCAAGTGGACAACCAGCTCACGTGTCAAATTACCACGTGGGTTGCCTTTTCGTACAGAATGAGATCCACCGTGTACCCACGTGGGTGTGGTTGGGAAAGAGACGGGAGTAGGTGCGCATGCAGTGCTTTCACCTCTTCTCTTCATGCACGTCCCCCACCTACGTGGGTGTGTGTCAGAGAGATACAAATCTATATAGATGGCGTGCGTTCGTGAGTGTTTTTTGTTGGGGGTGATTTCGTGAATGTATTTGTGGGAATATGTGTTGATGATATTTGAAATAAAAATTTGACACATGCAATGTGTGTGAAATAGAGGCCTATCTATATCATGTATAGAGGGGCAAATCCACGAGAAGAGAGGGAGGGGTCATAGATATCGATAGAGTCGAAGAAAGGATCGAGTGGGTGGGTGCGAGATTGATGAAGAGAGTCATCGAAATTGTGTGTGTGGAATTCAAAGATATAGGGAGACTGACCTACTGGAACGTCAGAGGGCACAGGGCAGGTTTCTATGTGGCAGGGAGACATGACTAGAGCGCTCGATGTATCGCTGTGGGGGGAGAGGGAGGCAGAGACCTAACTAGAGAAGTAGATCGACTCGTATATGTGTTGAGAAGGAGAGACCCAGGTATGTCATGAGGTTGATCGGTCGACATCCATACATAAGTGAAGGACGGGAAATAGGTTGACACAGAGACAGGGAGAGAGAGAGAGAGGGGGGGGGAGAGAGGGAGAGAAAGAGAGGGGGGAGGGAGATGGGTAGAGTGTTCGATGGGTGGTGGAGCTGCTTCTCGAAGATGGTGGGAGAGGCCTAATAGACAAACTGAGGGTAGAACTGCAATATTATCAATAAGAGTGAGGATGTGTATTTGTGTGCGTGTGCATGGTAAATGGGTCGGGAGGCATGCCTGGATGATGAAGGGGGACCATGTGTTTGGTAAGCAGACCTAACTATATTAGTAGATCAATTGTTGTGTGTCGGATGAAGGGAGAGACATAACGGATGAGGTAGATCGATCGGTGCTTCGGGAAAATGAGTTATAACGACCTAGATAGCTATATGTATAGCGGGAGATCGGTCAGTGTACATCCATTTGTTAGAGGCAAATAAGGCCCAATGAGACGGATAGATAGAGATAATGGAGCTAGGAGGTGGTGCGAGAGGCCTACTAGCTAGATAGGGGGAGGAGTGTGCGATTGTGAGATCAATGAAAAGAGGGGCGAGAGTTTACACGTGTGTGGGACCGTATGAGAGACACGAGGCATGGACACAGAAAGGAGGAGATGGAAGGTGCGTGTGTATGTGGTAGGCTGACATCGCTAGAGAGGTTTATCGATCAGTGTGTGTCGAAAAGGAGTTGTGGAGACCGTGGGAGAACGACCTAAAGAAAAAAATGAATGTGCGCAATGGATAGAATGTTGAGGGAGGGGGAGGGCAAGAAGGGCATGTGCATGCACGAGAAAAAGTTAGTGCTAGCTACAAAGGTGAGAGGATTGTGTGGGTGTAAGAGACTTACAAAGATCACAATTCAATATGAAAGTGGATTCATATATTTGAATAGGAGACCATAGTGTTATAAACATATGCATGCATGAATATAGCGGTGATACGCATGTTGTGGTTTTGGACAGGTTATACAATAATGTGATAATGCGTGGCGTTGGCAACTCACAGCTAAATATCGAACAATCTAAACGATACTATACATCCAATAATCTCACATTTTATTTGAATTTGTGATAATGTGTGGCGGTTGCAGCTCACAACTAAATATCGAACAATCTAAACCATACTATATATCGAATAATCTCACATTTTATTTGAATTTGTGATAATGTGTGGCGTTTGCACCTGACATCCAAATGCGTGTAGGTGTAGGGGGCGGGGCACAATACATTATGTGATAACACATTATACATACGAGACATGGTTTAGATTATGAAGATCTAGCTAGAGCTTGAAATGTACTGTGATTTGAAATTAACATAAAGTGGATTCAAAAAATCGAGTTCGAGTTCATATAGTACACATGGTTCATATCTAACTCAACAGTAATCATGTGGTTTGCTGTGCAGATAATATAAAAACGATGGTTTAACTTGACAATAATGACGATTGTAGGTCTTATTAAAATAGAGAAACTAATTCAAATGGTTTAACCTGACAATAATCATGATTGTAGATCTTATTCAAATAAAGAAACAAATTCAAATTTATTTCATATTGAAGCGGTAGTATATACCTTTGGAATGCACTAAAGTGCTCATTTGAGTAGCAGGTTGCATGCATTATACACGTAGCAAAATATTTTAATTGAACATAACATGAATTCAAAGTTTTGAATGGCATTTGTAGTGCAATTAATTTGGTACAGTACACGGGACTAGACTCTCTTGTGTGGTGTGAATTGATTTCTTTTTGTTCTTTCGTCGAGGAAAGCGCCAATTGATTTGGTACAGTACACGTTAGGCTTGTCTGCAAATTTCAGCGCGCTCCTTGTTACGCCGAAATATTTAAGATTTATGTTTGTCTTATTGTGCTCCGAAATCTCCCTCCATCTCAACCCACGCCTTGCTATCCCAAAATTACAATGCACGCAAAAACTCCCACCTCCTGCAAAATCCCGACACGCGAAATGCCCGTGATACCCCTGAACCGAAAGAACCACCTAGCTCAAATCAGTGGGGGTACTTTTGTAACTTAGCCCACATTTCGGACAAGCGCGTCCCTAAGCCATGGTTCCCCCCTCCCATCCCATCCACCGACCCATTCATACACCGAGGCCACAAAAACCCACGAAGCCCCACACCCTCCTCCGTCTGCCACCCAGCTGGAGCCTCTTCCCAGACGACGTCGTCCACAACAACACCTTGATGTCCCTCATCCACCGCACCAAATGAGGATCCATCATCGATCTTGTCGTCCCACCGGTTCAGCCACCCCGTCCTCCACCTCGAAGGATCTGCCCCAATGTTCCCCTCGTCTTTCGTGCCACCTCCATTCCCACACTGCCGTCTTCACCTGCACCACCAAAAGAGAAGCATCATCACTGATTCCTCGGATGAGCTGAGGCCTAATCGGCGCCACCAAAGAGGTTCTACACTAATTGCCGCATTTTCTTCTTGATTCAATCTCATGGTGCTGCTGGCGCTCGGTCCCGAGCCGACATGGCACTGCTCCATCCACAGCAGCATCACCGGCCACTTCCTCCATGGCGTCACTCCCTTGGCGGTGACATCTACATCAGTAGGAGTTGTTGATGCTTTGGCTCTCGCTTGCGCTGCTCCTCTTCTCTTGCTCTCGGTCCCCTGCCTGGTCTACTCTTGGTCTTGCTCTTGCTCGCGCTGCTGCTCTCGATCTTGCTGTTGCTTGCGCTGATGCTCTCACTCTTGCTCTTGCTTGCGCTGCTGCTCCAATTTAGCTACACTTCAGTCGACTGAATAGACTTTTGGGTCAGTCAACTTTCAGGGGGTGGGGGGGCTCGCCGGAGAGGTACCCCACTATCTATCTTAGGGTTGAGGGTGGGGGCGGTGGTCGCCGGCAGTGGTGGGGCGGTGGCATGGGGATCGCCGGAGAAAAGCTCGGCGCGGGTGTCGGGTTACGGGTTCCGTAAACCCTTGAGAGGTTTGAACTCTGGGGTGTGTGCGAAGATCTCACTCTCCCCTGTCTGCCGACTTGCTAATCTCACAGCCTAATGTGTCGAGCTCAAAGGAAACGGGACACAACAGTTTACTCAGGCTCGGGCCACCTTGCGGTGTAAAAGCCTACTCCTGCTTTGTGGTGGATTTGCCTCGAGGGGCTAAGGAAGAACTAGTATAGTGGAGAACAACCTCAGGAGGCGTGTTCTTGGGCTCAAATGAGCTGGTGAACTGGCGAGGATGGAATGGATCCGATCCGCCTCCTTGGTGGTGTCTAGGTCCTATTTATAGTGGCCTTGGTTCTCTTCCCGAATGGAGTCGGGAAGGGATCCCACAATGGCCAAATTTGAAGGGACACAAGAAGTACATATTATCCTGACTAAAGTGGTCTTCGCCTGCAAAAGCCTTTGGTCGTGAAGCTGTGGTGGGTGTCGGTGTCAAAACCGGCGGATCTTGGGTAGGGGGTCCCGAACTGTGCGTCTAAGGCTAATGGTAACAGGAGGCGAGGGACACAATGTTTACCCAGGTTCGAGCCCTCTCGATTTAGGTAATACCCTACTTCCTGCTTGATTGATCTTGATGATATGAATTTTACAAGAGTTGATCTACCACGAGATCATAGAGGCTAAACCCTAGAAGCTAGCCCATGATTATGATTGTTGTTGTCCTACGGACTAAACCCTCCGGTGTATATAGAGATCGGAGGGGGCTAGGGTTACACAGAATCTGTTTCAGAGAAAGGAATCTTCATATCCGAATCGCCAAGCTTGCCTTCCATGCATAGGAGAGTCCCATCCGGACACGGGATGAAGTCTTCTATCTTGTATCTTCATAACCCAATAGTCCGGCATATGCATATAGTCTGGCTGTCCAAGGACCCCTTAATCTAGGACTCCCTCAGTAGCCCACAAACCAGGCTTCAATGACGATGAGTTCGGCGTGCAGATTGTCTTCGACATTGCAAGGCAGGTTCCTTCTCTGAACTCTTCAAAGTACCTGTTGTAAAGAGCAGTGTCCGGCTTCCCATTTAATGTTACGCTCATGGGCTTCTATACCTTAATAGTCTTAGCTTCCACGTGTCGAACGAATGCGAGAAGTCGGGGCATTTTTACACTTGCCACCCTAACCATGTAAATAAATTGTCTATTAAAGAGATAGGTTTCTTCAGATCCAATCCACACCATCTTCCCCAAGCGAGGAATCATTAGAGCGTGCCCGAAAAAACCACTCCAACATGGCCGGCGCTCGCAGGTCTTCCTCCCGCCGTCGTAGCACCAAGCCAGGCGATTGGGAGAAGTGTACCGCAGCCCACAGCCAATTAGTGAAGTTACAGACCCAAGGCTTTCTACCTCCTACATATCTAGTCCTCGTTCGAGCCGGATTGGCTTCCTTCGATGGCGGGGAGCAAGCAGAGAACCTTCCAAACACATCCAGGGGGAAGCGAGTATGCCTTGTTTCCTACTTACTGAGAGGTGTTGGATTTCCAATCCATCCGTTCCTCCGCGGGCTTCTGGAGTACTATGGCCTCCAGCTGCACAACTTCACACCTGCCTCCATCCTACACATCGCAGGTTATGTTGCTCTTTGTAAGCTATTTCTGGGTTGCAAAGCCCATTTCGAGCTATGGAAGAAGTTGTTTTGCCTCGTCCCCCATAATCAAGAGGGATCAATGTTCCAAGTGGGCGGAGCCGAGATATGGCACATCGCCGGGACCAGATACATATCCGGCACACCGAAGAGGCATTCGAAGAATGGCCTTCCGAGTGGTTTTATACTGAGGACGTCTCCCATCGTGACCCAATCCGAATGGCTCTTCCTGAGTTTACAAACGCTCCGCTGAGGAAACGCCTCAACTGGCGTCCCCGGAGCCTCAGAGAGGAAGATAGCAGGGAGGTCCTTCAATTGATGAGGAAGATAAGAACGCTCACTCAGTCCGGACTATCAATAGTCGAGGTTATGGCGATATCAATAATGCGGGGCGTTCAGCCACTGCAATACCGAGGGCATCCCATGTGGCACTTCAATGAAGAAGATGACGCCGCCCGCTGCGGTCGGAAGGGTCCAGACTCCACCACCGCTCTGGTGAAAATACTGTCCAGTTTATACAAGGGGGAAAGAGAGGAGTTCATGCGCATTAAGCCACGGGATGGATTTTGCATGTACAACCCTCCCAGCTGGGTGAGCTGCCATCCATTACTCTACTCTATTCATTCCCTGAGTCTTTTTTTCATAAATATTCACTCCGTCCATTTATAAAAGGAATGGCGGAAAATAACCATGGAGTTCCACAGCCCGGCACCACAGCCAGAGGACCATAACCGGGCCCTCGACCCCGGATTCGAAGAGGATCCAGATATATTTTTGTGGAGCTCATGGAAGGGGTGGTTTACCAGGCGAGCTATGATAGCACAGAAGTGGCCATCATTGCTGACTATCCTGGCCTCCTCCCTGCATCGCATGTAAGTAAATAGGAGACTTATCTTCCGAAAAGGATTTACTCCTTCCGTCTCACCCGCCGCACAATTCTTATGCTCTAAAGGGAAGACGATCGGCGCCCCACGCCGAACCCGAGGCAACTCGCCAACAAGTGGCGCCCATTCCGGCTAGGCCTTCAAGAAAAAGGCGAACAGAAACATGGCCGAGCTATCATCAAGGAGGTATGGTCTTAAACATGCTCTGTGGTTGTCATCTTAAAGTATGACACTATCCGTTGTGTTTTAGCAGAAAGAACATCCGCTGGACTATGTCCGGGGATCTTGCTAGCCGTACCTCTACAAGACGGATTCTGGACCCGGTCTTGAGGACGGAGGCTAACACTGAAGTGACACCAGGCTGTCCTCATACAGAGGATTCGGATAGAATGTCCGTTACAAATTCTAAAGTGGAGAGCACTATGAATCATCGGCGCCGGCGGCGGCACTCCACGACCCTGATTTTTCAAAAGAGGCTTTCAATGCCTTCAACTCGGGTGATGAGTACATCCGAGCCACTCAGGATGGGCTTTCTAGAGCCATAGACCAGTATTTGAAAGATATACGAGTAAGTATGAAAATCTGATAATTATGTATATCAGTAGCCCCTGAGACTTGAAACACCTGGTACAACTGATTTAAGGATCTTTGTATTAATAGGTGCTCTCAGATAAGAACAACCTATTGTCTCAAGAGCTGGAAAAGTGTCGAACCCAGCTAACGGCCGCCACGACCGAGCTGTGAAGATCCGAAAAGGTACCCACTGGTATGTATTCCCGAATTGAGAAAAACCAACATTGTATGTATAGACCAGTAATGCTAACCATATCTGATGACAAAATCCTCAGATAATCCGGAACAGAATCCGGGAATCCCATGAGAGGGTGAACAAGGAGCTCAAAGCCAATCGGCCGCTGGCGAGCGTGTACTTACACGGGTCATTCAGGAGAAAAACAAACTCCAAGATGCCAATACCCAACTGGGCGAGGAATTGAAAGATGTTCGGGCCCAGCTGGCTGACTCCGTGAAGGAAAATAAGAGGCTTCAACACGGCATTTTTAGTATGTGCTCAAACGAACATTTATATAGTTCGGCAAAGAAAGGAACTAACAGATTTATGTCTATAGGTATGCTGACTAGCCGTCCCGAAGAGGAGATGCACAGATCCTTAGGAGATCTGCTACAAGAGCTTTCGCAACTGCACGAGCAAGTTCGGCAGGTCATGCGGAGTGTCGCCAAGGCCTTGTGGCCGTCCGCCTCCCAACCAGGAAGTATTGGGGAGCTTGTACATCTATTCAAGGGAGCGCGGCAGTGTTTCTAACTATCGAAGATATCTGCCTGTCGAGAAGGTGCGAGGGAAGCTTGGGCCATGATGAAAACACGGTATACCAAGCTTGATCCAAATCATATGGCCCGGGTCGGACCTTTAGGGTCAGATGGGAAAGAAATTTCAGTTAGTCTGGTATATGACCAGGTAGAATTAGCCGCAAAATATTCCCAATAGGATTGTAGGCTAGACAACTTGTTGGATGGCATAGAAGAAGAAGCATTTGAGTCTAAGTGACTATGTACTTCAATTGACATATTTGTCCCTAGCCAGATTGTAAAACATTTGTCATGGCGTACCTTTTCGCTTCAACCTTCAGACCCTGACATTACGGAGTGTTTCCAAATACCCGCTCGTTAATATAAACTGTGGTATGCATGGAAACCAGGCCTAGGGGTCATAGTTGCTTGAACAGACAAGTACCCAACTAGCTATGTTATATTACATGGATAGTAAGAAATATCTTCCAGAGAGAATAGTTCCGTTAAGGGTTCCTTTCCCTGGGTACGCATGCATTAACGTGCATGTCCGAACTGCGATAAAAAAAGCGCAGTATATGTTACATCTGGGGGTTCATATTGTAATAGGTAAAAAACATCTTTAGTCCACCGACCGAATATTCCATTGAGAACGCTAGCTTTCGGCTTCGCCCAGTCTGAGGTACACATCCGAAGTACCTGGCAGTAACAATCGCAGAGGTGCTCCCCTTATGCCCTAGCAGAACTAACGGGAACGTAGGGCGTAAGCACAGGAGCCAGGCAACCCATCTTGGCCAAAACTTAAGTCATATCGATGAATATAACGGCGAAAAAGGGTACATGTGGAAAAAAGGACGCATATGCAATGAGCTTGATGCCCGGAAGATAATTATATTAAGCTTCTGTATAAGAAGCCCCCAGGTATAATGAGCGCACATACTTGGAGATTAGTGTGTCACAAGTGTGTAGTCTAGCTACACTAAAAGCTTTAGAGCTACAAAAGAAAGAGCGAGAAGAGAGATAAAAAGTACATAAAAAGGAATGGAAGGTAGGAGACAAGCAAAGAGTCCGGTGCTAGGCGTAGAATCTTCGGAGTCTGGCCGCATTCCATGGGTTCGGCTCGAGGCGATTATCTGATGCATCACACAGGCGGTACGCTCCTCCGGTGAGAACTTTGTCAATGATGAAGGGACCCTCCCACTTGGGCTTGAGTTTCTCCTTTTTCTTCTCCGGTAGACGTAGAACGAGTTTGCCAATATTATAAGTCTTGGCCCATACTTCTCTGCTTTGATACCTGCGAGCCTGTAGTTGATAAAATGCAGAACGGACTTTGCTACGTCGGGCTCCTCTTCCAGGGCATCTAAACTGTCCTACCGATCGAGCTCATCCTCTCTCTCTTCATACATGCGCACTCGAGGTGAGTCATGAATAATATCGCTGGGCAACACAGCCTCTGCGCCGTACACCATGAAGAAGGGTGTGTATCTGGTAGGGCGATTTGGCGTGGTCCGCAGCCCCCAGAGTATGGAGTGAAGCACATCAACCCAGTGCGTGTCTGATTCCTTTAAAGATCGCACTAGTCTGGGTTTAATTACGCTCATAATAATACCATTGGCTTGCTCGTTCGACCTGACCTTTTGTTTGTGGGTGATAGACAGAGGCGTAATCAAGCTTAATGCCCATGTTGCTGCACCAAGTTATCACCTCATTGGCTATGAATTGGAGTTGTTGTCGGTGATGATGCTGTGGGGGACACCATAACGGTGCACAACACCCAATATGAAGTCTATCACGGGTCCAGATTCGGCCGTTTTGACTGGTTTGGCCTCTATCCATTTGGTAAATTTATCCACCATGACCAACAGGTATTTTTTCTTATGGATTCCTCCTTTAAGCGGTCCGAACACATCAAGCCCCTATACCGCAAAAGGCCAAGTGATGGGGATTTTTGTAGAGCGGTGGGTGGCATATGGCTTTGGTTGGCGAAAAGCTGGCATCCGACGCAATGTTGGACGAGGTCCTATGCGTCTGCTCGGGCCGTCGGCCAGTAGAAACCTGTACGGAAGGCCTTGCTTACAAGGGCCCGAGCTGCGGCGTGGTGAGCGCCGAGGCCGGCATGAATTTTAGCCAAGAGCTACCGCCCTTCCTCCTCGGAGTACATCTTTGAAGTACTCTGATAGCGCTTTTCTTATAAAGTTCTCCCTCATGGACTTTGTAGGCTTTTGAGCGCCACACAATGCAGGGTGCCTCATTTTGATCCTCGGGGAGTTCTTGCCTATTAAGGTAGGCCAATAAGGGTTCGGTCCATGGGGCGATAACATCCATGATGAGATGGGCCGAAAGTGTTATTTCGGTGGCGGAGCCCCCGATTTTGTCAGAGTGTTCGGAATCTGGGGTTGTGGTCAGATCCGGACTGATGTTGCCGGTCTCCCCTTGCCACACCACGGATGGCTTGAAAAGCCTTTCCACAAAGATGTTAGGTGGGATGGGGTCGCGCTTAGCACTGATGCGGGCGAGGACATCCGCTGCCTGATTGTTTTCTCGAACCACATGATGAAATTCGATACCCTCGAACCGAGCTGACATTTTAAGGACGACATTAAGATAGGCCGCCATTTTCGGATATTTGGCATCGAAGTCTCCATTTATTTGATATATTGCAAGGTTGAATCCCCACGCACTTCCAGGCGCCGAATGCCCATGGAGACGGCCATCCGAAGACCATGCAACAGAGCCTCGTATTCGGCTGCATTATTGGAGTCTGTGTATAATATTTGGAGTATGTATTGGACTGTATCTCTAGTGGGGGATGCTAGGACAACACCTGCTCCCAGACCTGCCAGCATTTTAGAGCCATCAAAGTGCATGATCCAATTGCAGTATGTGACGTACTCTTTAGGGATTTCGGCCTCTGTCCATTCAGCGATGATGTTTGCCAGTACCTGGGATTTAATGGCCTGTCGTGGTTTATATGTGATGTCAAATGGGAGGAGCTCGATGGCCCACTTGGCAATCCTGCCCGTGGCATCGCTGTTGTTTATTATGTCATTGAGTGGTACTTTGGAGGCCACCATGATTGAACACTCTTGAAAGTAGTGCCGTAGTTTCCGGGATGCCATGAAGCCTGCGTATGCTTTTTTTTGATAATGTGGGTACCGGGATTTGCATGGTGTGGGGACGGTAGATACGTAGTATATCGGCATCTGAAGCAGAAATTTGTGTCCGTCCTCCTCTTGTTCGACGATGAGCACCGCACTCTCAACTTGGTGTGTTGCAGCTATGTATCACAACATGGGTTCGCCAACGTTCGGCGCGGCTAGGATTGGGTTGCCTGCTAAAAGAGCCTTTATTTCCTCCAGTCCGACCGTCGCCGCGTCCGTCCACTCAAAGTGTTCCGTTCGTCGAAGAAGGCGATAGAGTGGCAATGCCTTTTCTCCCAATCTGGAGATAAAGCGGCTTAAAGCTGCCACACATCTAGTTAGTTTCTGGATTTGTTTGAGGTCTATTGGGGTAGCCAACTATGATAAAGCTCAGATTTTAGCTGGGTTTGCTTCAATTCCTCTATTGGAAACGATGAAGCCCAGCAGCTTTCCGATGGGAACGCCGAAAACACATTTTTTCGGATTGAGCTTAATGTCATATGTTCAGAGGTTATCGAATGTGAGCCTTAGATCGTCTATTAAAGATTCGACATGTCTGGTCTTGATGACCATGTCGTCGACATATCAATACAAAAAAAATACACTTCCGTCATGATACGTGTTTGTCATAGTAGGTCGCATTTTTTGTCATGCATGTACATCCATGACGATTTTATGACAGAATCAAGATAGTCATACATGTGCTGTCGTAGAAGTGTTCCATGACATTACCAAAATTATCATCACGGAAGTGTCCACTTCCATGACGATAAATCGCACGTCACAGAACTGCTTTCGTCAAGGGTGACCGACACGTGGCATCCACCGTAACGGAACACAGTTAAGCTATCGAGTCAGGTTTTGGATCCGATAACCCGTTAACAGCACCGACCAATGGGAAATTTCCACGTGTAAAATTCTTATTGGCCGGACGAAACATGTGCCAGCTCGTCAGTGGGTCAGATAGGCGCCTATGATATGTCGACACGTGCCACAGCCCACCACTAGCCCATTTAGCTTACAAAGCCGTCCTGTTTGACTCGGTCAAAAGTTAACGGGCTGGCCCATGAAAAGCATGTTAACGGTCTCTTCGCAAATAGCCCATTTTACGGCCCGGTAACTCACGGCCCGTTAGGCCCTAAAGGAAATCGGCCCAACAACGCCATCTGGGCCGTCCAATATAACACCATCCCGTTTCACTTTCAGCCCATGTATGGCCCACGACGTCTTTCGGCCCATACGAGGCCTTTGTATCTTTCGGACCTTTACAGGCCCACAGTGACTCTAGCCCATAACGAACAGTAATTTTCTTTGTACCCGTTAATGGACCGTGATTTACATGGGCCATTTCCAGCCCGTGTTAGCTTTCGGCCTATTGAGGGCCCACACGTTCTTGGGCTCCTTTTCGGCCCTTGATTACCTCCGGCCCGTTACTGGCATGTTCCCCTAATGGGCCAAGTTCGGCCCATGGCAAGAGTTGGCCCGTTACTGGCCTGTTCCCCTAATGGGCCAAATTCGGCCCATGGCAAGAGTCGGCCCGTTTCTGGCCTGTTAACCCGTTGCGCCATTTCCAGCCCGTCCTATATTCTAGCCCATTAACGACCCGTTATGACTGTGACAGAATTAAGACATTGCTATCCTACGGCCTGTTAACGGCCCGTTACCGTGCTGGGCCGATACCAATTACGCCCGTTTATGGCCCATGAAGACCCATTTATCCGATGGCCCGAGGCCCACCGATTCTACGGACCTGTTGGAGGCCCATTTATCGACGGCCCGTAGGAGACCAATGGATCCTACGGCCCGTAGGAGACCCATGGATCCTACGGCCCGTATATGGCCCATGGTTGTTGCGGCCCACTAGCAAACCAGGGAAAAAGAAGACTAGGAAATAAATAAGGCCGAAACTAACGCTAGGCTATTAAGGCGATTGCACAGATTACACCCACTCGGCATCAAAGATCGCCACCAGTGCAAATATAGGGAACACCCTACGCTATACAAAAATGGCTTGCTGTTTTCTTCAGCCGGTGGCTGCACGTTAAGAATAAATTTTGTATTGCACAAAAACAAATTAAACTATATAACAAAAGGAAGGTTGGCATAAAACTTAACAGTTTAGCAGATAAATGCATCACCAGAAGTTCAGAAGCTCAATTCATTTGACCTGACTGTTATGTTTTCATGTTTTATTGTCCGATGGAGCACCATAAACCTTGCCTTCATTTCCCATAGGCTCCTGAACAACATAGAAAATGTCTAATAGTCTGGTTTCAAAACCATGCATATCTTGACGACATCGAACAATGTCTCTCCTTGTTTCAAAAATTGTCTCTGTTAGGGAATGGACTTGTGTCTGGAGCACAGATACAACATTGCTTTGAGCTTGCATATCTTGATCATGAGGCAGTTTGGACGATATTGCCTTAGCAATCATCCCAGTATTACGCAGGGAACGTGCTTTTGGCACTGTTAGTGGACATGTACTGACCCACTGCAGCAAGAGCTGACATTGCGGTTATAGTTGCCTCGCCACCTTTAGAAGGTGGCGGTTCCACCATTTTTTCCATAGCTTGCTGAAAAGTTGAGGTTTTACATTAGTAGTACCAGAACAGAAGATATTAAGGAGGCTGCAAAACCAAACAAAATAGCTTTGATCTATATACAGAACTTATTCTGGTGAACCCATGTAAAATATTAGTTGTATTTTATTGCAAAGTACATAATAAAACCAGGTTCCAAACATATGATCATGTACCATCGCTAATGTATTGTCTATTTCTTCACATTGTATTGAGGGCTAAGGATAAAGAGACAAAGTTTATAATACGGTAAGCATAGTATGACATCATTCATATGACAAAACAACTGAGAACAGACAAACAGGCAATTGTAACGTTGTGTGGGCAAGTCCAGCACGGAACTAGATTATGGGTCAAGATCAAAGGAAATCACTCCTCTCTTTTAAACCTTGTAAGGTGCAATGATACGCTAAGACAATTGTGTGTAAAATTGAAAAGAGTAATAGACATTGGCTGCAAACCATGCAGTTCAAGGCACAAGTCAGAGTAAGTAGTAGTTAAAAGGCATCAAGATTAAGGACTTACAACATCGGCTTTGACCGGTGTAGTCATGCCCTTCTTCTTGCTGGTGTGACAGTCCTTGAAGATTTCCACAGCATTTGGTTTAGGTACTTTTTGGTCCTTGCGGGCTTTCCTCTGCATTTTCAACAAGTCAATATAGATCTGATAATATGGTACAGCGAAAAGAGTGAAACAGCAGCTAATTACAAGAGCCTCACAGTGTGCAATATAGCTACGAGATCCTGTCGTCTGTTGGAATTTCACTTTCGTACAACTGGCCTTGTTCTTTGAACAGTTCGGCTACAAGAAGATAGATTTGTGTGGCACATGCGTAAATAGGACTTCAACATGTGATCTGATCACATATATAAAATATACCTGATACTTCGGATCAGACCAGTGTTTAACAAGGCCCCTCCAGTCTTCATCCGATATATTTTCCACTGGATATGTTTGGGAAAGTTCACTGTTAGCCTTGCCTTCAAAGTGAGTTTTCCTCAAGTTATACTGATACTGTTGCAGAGCAGACTTGAAAACATGGGTGCAAGCTTGTCTAGTTGCATCATCTTGGCTATCCAACTTGAACCTCATATGTTGAAAATTATGGGAGTCTCATTATCAGCAACCTAGAAAGTATGGGACAGAGCAATATGATATTACTAATTTCCATACATAACCATACTTATAGATAAATGGTTGTGGAAGGTGTTGAACTGGGTTTCGTCTTTGACATTCCTATACTAAATCCATGTTGGGAGGATACGTACATGACACCTAATGGCAACCGCTACCTCTGATACTAACTTGGCTGACTCTGTAGCATCACGTGGCCTTTCTCAACCTGCCTCAAAACGGATCTCCATTCTTCCTCCTCTAGATTTAGTTAACCTATCGAGCATTATCCCTAATGTTTGTTTCCTCTTGCGCCTAGGTGCTAGTCCAACAAGGAACATAGGAAGTGTTAGTGTACATCAAACTGTGAGACTACATATAAAGAAGCACGCAACTGTAACTTGACTCCAGCAACTACCTTCTTGATTTTGAAGCTCACAAGGTTCATCTGATATTGCCAAATCGTCTTGTGTCAGTTGGGAAGTAGTGTTAGGTGGCAAGGGAGCTTGGGAACGTGCTGCTAGCTCAGTTGACGCACGAGTAACTCGTGCAGCTGGAAGTATTGTGGTAGGTGTTGCAAGAACTAGGGTTGTCTCTGCTTGTTTGGTGGCAGCTATTTTTTTCTTTTTGGCTTTTTTTACAGCTCGTGTAGCATGGGATGCCGTGTTTGTAGAATTTTCCGCTGGACTTTGACCTTCTATTGCACCATCAGTACCAGCAGAATCTGCAGGATTCATCTGCTTCTCATTCCTTGCCATTCTGTGTTTCTTCCTCTTTCTCTATGCCATGTTAAGTCAAGCCGACAAGAAAAATGAATACCAATTTAGTTCTTCAGAACAAATTGATGCGTGATGCCGACGAACTGAACTTTGATGTTAGACAACCACATGATAGGAGGATGTAATATGTATGAAAAACAGGACGGAAGAGATAACCAGAACTATGATGTGTAAACTAAGAAGAAGACATTTCACCAAATTAGAAGCAATGCAATGGAAGGTAGACACCATATGAAATATGCTACAAATATCGCTCTGCCAAGTTAACAGTGTCTCATCATAAATGGCGTTTAAACAAATGTGAAGCAGTACAAGAAATAAATCATATGCAAGATGCAAACAACATCACACTACCATGTTAGAGGTCTCTCGTCATTAGTGCCATTGCATATTCACAGCGTTGCATATTCACATCTTATGATGTGTAAACTAAGGAGAAGGCGTTTCAACAAATTAGAAGCAATAAAGCTAGACACCATATGAAAGATGCAACGAATATCACTCTACCAAGTTAACACTGTCTCGTCATAAGTGCCATTTCAACAAATTAGTAGTACAAGCTAGAAAAGAATGTGAGATGTAACCTATATCACACTCCAAAGTCAAACGTGCCTTATGATAAGTGATTGTTGCAGGTTACACAATAGTAGTAATTTGATGTAAGAACATGGTGTGATAGACAGTTATTGTATGTTCTAGAAACAGGAACACGTGTCTTATTCAAGTATCATGTGTAAAGTAAGCAGATGGAATTCAACAAAATTAGAAGCAATACAAGCTAGATATCACACATAACATGCAACCACATATAATTGTGCCAAGTTAGAGGGAGAACTGGTGATGGTGCAATAGGGGAGACGTTCTCATCATAAACACATCTTTGTTGAGTGTCTATGCATGTGTTGTCTTGGAAATCGTCTTGGGGGTGTGGAGGAGTAGAAACTGTAGAGGCCCTCCTTTCGGAAGGAGCACCTTTATCCGCTGCCTTCCTAACTTCCTTTCGCTTTATTGATTTTGAATTGTCAAGTAAAACCGACAAGAAAAAGCAATAAAATTCTCTCTTCAGAACTCATTCATGCATGATACTGACAATCACTACTTTGATGTAAGGCAAACACATGATACCAGGATGGAATATGTACGAAAAACAGGACGGCATGGCATGTTCACAACTATTTGTGTAAACTAAGCAGAAACCATTCCAAAAATAAGAAGCAATGCAAGCTAGACACCACATGAAAGATGCAACCAATATGACTCTGCCAAGTTAAAAGCGTCCCATCATAAATGGAATTTCAACAAATTAGAAGCAGCGCATGCTATAAATCATATGAAAGATGCAACTAATATCACACTACATATACTAAAAGTGTCTCGTCATATTGATTGATGCGGGTGTCACACCCTGATTTTCATGCCATAACACTTAAGCTAATAAATCATGATAAAATGTGGTTTGACAAAAACTTTTGAGTGTTTTGGTCTTTGCTTGATTTGATTTCTGTGTGTTGGTTGCAAGTGCTCTAAAAATCAAATAAATCCTCCAACTCTTATACTCCTTCTCCTTGATCCAAAAACCTTGCCCAATGATCATGCCATGTGTGTAGGACATATAGATGATTTCTTGCAAAAATATTTTGGCCAAAATGTATTTTGTAAATTAGGTTTTCCAAAACCCCCTGAATTGAGACTTGAACTACAAGTACTTAATTAAGGGTGTGAAAAATCTTTCAAAAATTATATTTGACTCCTATTAGATATAGGACACCCAGAAACCACAAAAATATAATTTTAAAAGTTATTTTCCTATTTTATTTAAAGGCTTTTTCTTCAGACCAAAAATGGTCTTTAATAGGTTAAAATTATTTTAAAGCTTCCAAAATATTTGAGAAAAATAAGGGGAACTCAGTGGACATATATTTTCCATATATAAGAGTTTAAACACATGGTCATCTTCAAATTATTGGTCAAACCCCTCAAAAACCCTTTTTGGATATTTCAAGCTTTTGAAATATTTACAAAGGAAATATTCTCTTAAAATTCCAAGAAAATTCTAGCTTGTCACAAATTATCGGTGTACTAGAGTAGGGGTACCCTAATATCCCGAACTTGTGCACGGGCAGTAGCAGCACCCCGCGGCAAGGCTTGCCGGGTGACCACCAAGGTCCTCCGTGGTTCCTTTGGAGATATTTAAGAACAAAGTATTCAAGTCAAAGAGACAAGGTCCCGGCAAGAGGAGCTTGCCGGGAAGGCCAACCAAGGCATAGCAAGGAACTTGCCGAGACGCGCCACGCGTCCCGGCAAGGCCCGGTGAGCGACAAGCTTCCGGGCGCGGCAAGACAACGGCCGCGGCAAGGCGCTTGCCGTGGCAGGCAACCACTCTGTACCCGCGCTCTAGCACATCCACCAACGTGTCGCCCTGGGGGCCTTTCCAGGCGCACGTGGCAGGAGGCTGAGCAGCCAGCGGTGCGAGTTGGCAAGCGACGCTAACAAAATTACCATCATGGCGAACGGTGGCGTCCCTGACGGTCCTTTTCTGCACTGTTTGGGCGACACAGACGGGCATTTAATGCCTTTGTCCCCTGCCGTCAGGGTTAGGTAGGATACACTGTACATGGTAGTTGTACCAACCGCAACTCCTTTTCCATTTTTACCCTTGTCTGCGTTGCCACCTGTCGGTGACCCCTTGAGCATATAAAAGGAGGCCCATGCGCAACGTAGAGGGGGGTTCAGGAGGTTCGGAACACTCACGCTCGGTCTCGTGTGTACTGTAGCACTCAGCGCACCCGAGCAAGAACTCAATACAGTCAGACAAGCAGCAGTAGGAGTATTATCTCTCCGGAGAGCTCCGAAGCTGGGTAAACTGCTCGTGTGCTTCGCCTTGATCCGCTCTTCGTGCGATCTCCGCCCCCCGCCGAACCGAAAGCCGCCCGGTCCGCCGGTCCCCATAGGTGTTCATGGATCAGCTTCCCCGACATCTTTGGCGCGCCAGGTAGGGGGCGTCGAGATTGTGTGAACCTGATCCGGCGTGCACACGAGCTAGATCTTCATCTTCTTCATCGACATGCCACCGAAGAAGAAGACTTCGGCGGCGGCTGTTCCGTCCACGTCATTCCCACAACCACCGGAGCAGAGTGGTGGGGAAGACGCCGGCGGAAGAACGGACATCGACGAGGGAGCTCACAACGCTGCCAGGTCCAAGGACAAGACTGCGTAGACCTCGGCGTCCGTACATGTACCGCGCCCATCTCAGGAGGCGCAGGACTGACAGCGTCATGGTATTCGCAGTACCATACGTTCGTTGGGACAAGATCGAGCTAGTGGATCTCAGGCTACTCAAGACCAGCATGCATGCGAACGTGCTAGCACGAGCGAGACACGGTCGCCTGGACGGGATACTGCTCCTTCTAACATAGTTAGCAGTCCGAGCATATCCCGCTCCTCGCACCGTTCGCCACTGCCACCCACCACTCCAGCAGAAGCTTTGGCGCGAGCTCAACTGCTCTTAGATTACCCTCCAATGGAAGACAAGATCGACGGATGGAGGTCCACCATTCAGAGTCTCATCGGCTTTGCCAACGGCGACACTCCGCGCCAGCCAAGTGCATCGCAGCCGCGGCAGGACTGCCAGGCACAAACCGGTGGCGGCGAAACCGGTGGGGGTGCAACCACCATGCACCCTCCACCCCGAAGGCCAAGATCGCCAACTCGTCGGATCCACCTCGACAGCGACTCCACCGCATCATCAGATCCACGAGCTCGTCGCGATCAGCGCCAAGTTCTTCACGAACGACAGCAAGAAGACGCTCGTACTCGCATCGAGCGCCGAAGAGAAGCGCGACGTCAATCCGACCAGCGCGCTGGGCCCTTCTGTTGACATACATGCGCCAGGGGAACCAGGCGACTTGCCGTACGCGGTAGGTTGCCCTGCGTTCACTCGTGAGATGCGGCAAGTCCAGTGGCCCAGCACGAAGAATTTCAAGCCAGATGTACCAGAGAAGTACGACGGCAAGTCGCATCCGTCAGAGTTCCTCGGCATCTACACCATCGCGGTGCAAGCTGCTGGGGGGCGGGACGACAAGATCCTTGCCAACTACTTCCCGCTGGTGCTCAAGCCCATTGTCAGATCCTGGCTCATGCACTTGCCGGACAACTCCATATCCTCCTGGGCTGACCTGTGCCATCAGTTTGTCGGCGCCTTTACGGGCGGCCACAAGCCTCATGGCCAAGAGAGCGACCTTCATCTACTCGCCCAGAAGGAAGGAGAGCCCCTGCGCAAGTACATTCAGAGATTCAGCCGTGTACAGCACAACATCCCAGATGTCCACCCTGCCGCGGTAATCAGTGCGTTCCATCAGAACGTGCGGAACCGCAGGATGCTGGAGGAGATGGCGATGTGCAAGATCAGAGACGTCAGTAAGCTATATGCCCTGGCCGACAAGTGTGCACGTGCTGAGGAAGGGAGGAAACTCCCCGGAGAGAATACAGGAGCAGGAGGATCTGATAGTGAGGAGACTGCCCCGGCAAAGAAAAACCGGTGGCGGAACAACAGGAAGAAGAAAGGCAAAGAGGTGCTAGTCGTTGAGCAGTCCGGCAAGAAACCCAAAGCTGGTAGCTCCAGCAAGGAGGTTGCCGCAGCTGTGGCGGTCGCCGACAAGCAGGACGGCACCAACAAGCAGTACTGCAAGATCCACCGCACCAAGGGCCACGACCTCCAGAGCTGCAAGAAGGTCGAGCTGCTTGTAGAGCAGCAAAAGGTTGAATACGAGCGGCGCGACAAGGAGAAAGCCCAGGAAGGTGCTGGAGGAGCCAGCAAGAAACGTCCCGGCCGAGGAGGACGCCGCGGCAAGGCTAAGCAGCGGCAAGGAGATAGACCCCCCCCCCCCGCGGCCGCGACAAGGATGAAGATGACGACGATGATGAAGATATGGATGATGACGAGACCGATGAGCAGGAGTTCCAGAAAGCCACAGAGGTCTTGTGCGTTGACGGTGGTGCTTCTCTGCATACTTCACACCGCCAGCTCAAGCAGTGGGTGCGGGAAGTCAATGCGGCAGAACCACCCGTCGAGTCACGCAAGCCTCTGAAATGGTCCAGCACGCCTATCATCTTTGATATTGAGGACCACCCAGATCGCATAACTGCGGTCGGGTGCTTGCCGATGTTGGTTTCACCAACTATCCGCAACCTCAAGGTCACTAAGATGCTAGTTGACGGCGGGGCCGGCTTGAACCTGATCTCCTCCGCGGTACTCCAGAAGCTTCAGATCCCTGATGGTGAGCTCGAAGAGACCGGCACATTTCAAGGAATCAATCTGGGAAGGAGCAAGCCGAAGGGAAAGATCACGTTGCCGGTAACATTTGGCAGCGAGTTGAACTTCAGGACTGAGAGGGTCACTTTTGACGTTGCTGACTTTCCATTGCCTTACAATGGATACTCGGCCGTCCAGCACTTGCCAAGTTCATGGCAGCCTCTCACTATGCATACAACATACTGAAGATGCCAGGCCCGATAAGTGTCATCTCTGTCCTTGGCGACAAGAAGGATGCTCTTATCTGCGCCGACAAGATCTACCGGGAAGCAGCAGCCGCAATAGATCATAGGTCACTTGCCGTTGAAGCCCCCGGGGGGAAGAAGAAGACCAAGTCCGGCAAGAGCTTTGATGCTCACTCCGGCAAGCGCACCTCTTCGGAGTGCTGCGCTACCGTTGAGGACGCACCATCGAGCTCCACCGGCAAGTGTAAGAAGACAATGGCAGCTCCACCAGAGACCAAGAAGGTGTCCGCCAAGGAGGACGGCACTGGTGGTACCTTCACCATCAGTGCCACTCTCGACCCTAAATAGGAAAGCGCGCTCGTTGCTTTCCTGCGGGCGAACGTCGACGTGTTTGCGTGGCAACCGTCTGACATCCCCGGTGTTCCCAGGAAAGTAATCGAGCACCATCTTGCCGTCTGTCCTCATGCGCGGCCCGTCAAGCAGAAAGTCAGGAAACAGGCAGTGGAGCGCCAAGAATTCATCGCAGAAGAAATCAAGAAATTGGAAGCAGCAGGCCTTGTCAGAGGAGTGCTCCATCCTACGTGGTTGGCCAATCCTGTAGTCGTGCACAAGGCAAATGGGAAATGGAGGCTTTGTATCGACTTTACCGATGTCAATAAAGCTTGTCCCAAAGACCCATTTCCCTTGCCGCGCATCGACCAGATTGTTGACTCCACGGCCGGATGTGACTTGCTTTCATTTCTTGATGCATACTCAGGATACCATCAGATCTTCATGGCAGAAGAGGATGAGGAGAAGACCACATTCATCACCCCATGTGGCACATACTGTTTCGTACGGATGCCTTTCGGTTTGAAGAATGCTGGTTCAACATTTGCAAGGGTAGTCCATGACGCTTTTGAGCCGCAAATGCACAGAAATGTGGAAGCCTACATGGATGACATAGTGGTCAAGAGCAAGGACAAGGCGACTCTGATTCAAGATTTAGACGAAACCTTTGCAAATCTGCGCAAGATCAACCTCAAGCTTAACCCCGAGAAGTGTGTGTTTGGAGTCCCCTCCGGCAAGCTTCTCGGGTTCTTCGTGTCTCAGCGGGGAATTGAAGCCAATCCCGACAAGATCAAGGCCATTGAGCAGATTGAAGCACCAAAGCGCGTCAAGGATGTACGAAGACTTGCCGGTTGCGTAGCTGCTCTCAGCAGGTTTATCTCTAGGTCTGCTGAGCGCGCCCTGCCATTTTTCAAAATATTGAAAAAGGCAGGTCCAATGAAATGGACTCCGGAAGCGGAGGCTGCGCTGCAGGACTTGAAGAGATACCTGTCCTCCACTCCAACACTTGTCGCACCTAAGCCACAAGAGAAGTTGCTGCTATATATAGCGGCAACCAATCAAGTGGTTAGTGCTGCGTTAGTAGCGGAGAGGGAGGCAGATGATGAGCCAGCAACCACGGCAGATGCATCCAGCGACAAGCAGGGGACTTCACCGGCAAGCTCTGGTCCCGACAAAGATGGATCTGCGCAGGAGCATGAGAAGATGCAGAAAAGAATGGTGCAGCGCCCAGTTTACTTTGTCAGTTCCCTTCTGCAGGGGGCTAGGTCAAGGTACTCTGGTGTGCAGAAATTGCTTTTCGGCCTTCTCATGGCCTCGAGAAAGCTGCGCCATTACTTCCAAGCACATGAGATCACAGTCGTCACTCGTTTTCCGCTGAAGAGGATACTGCAAAATCCAGAAGCAACAGGCAGGATTGTCGAGTGGGCACTGGAACTGTCAAGCTTTGGCCTCAAGTTTGAGAGCACTTCAACTATCCAAAGCAGAGCATTGGCAGAGTTCATAGCAGAATGGACGCCAACACCAGATGAAGAAATTCCAGAAACGAGCATCCCCGTCAAGGAAGCAAGCAAAGAGTGGTTGATGTACTTTGATGGTGCCTTCTCGCTGCAAGGCGCCGGTGCGGGCGTGCTACTTGTTGCACCCACCGGAGAGCACCTCAAGTACGTAGTCCAGATGCACTTTCCCAAGGAGCAAGCAACGAACAATACCGCAGAGTATGAAGGTTTGCTTGCCGGTCTCAGGATCGTAGCAGACCTTGGGATCAAGAAGCTCATTGTCAGGGGTGACTCACAGCTTGTCGTCCGCCAAGTGAACAAGAATTATCAGAGTCCGTTGATGGAAGCTTACGTTGATGAAGTGAGAAAGCTAGAAGAGCACTTTGACGGCCTACAGATGGAACATGTTCCAAGAGCTCAGAACGACATTGCTGATGGCCTGTCAAAGTGCGCCGCACTTAAGTTACCTGTGGAACCAGGGATCTTTGTGCTCAAGCTGACTCAACCGTCTGTAACACCATCCAATGGACAGAGCAAGAAGAGGAAGTTGATTTCTGGTGACTACTTTCCGGCAGAGCTCCCCGAAGCCGCCGCCAAGAAGGTCCCCAAGATCAACACCAAGGATGCTGAGGAGCAGTCTGCTCCGGCAAGCCTTAGGGTTTGTTCCGTTGAAGCAGACGCTCCCGACAAGTTTTGCTCCGGCAAGCTTGCCGGGGAACGTCAAGCTCCGGCTGAGCCGCAGGTTCTCGCCGTAGAAGCGGATGTTCCCGCAGCAGCAGATGTGCCTTTAGTCCTTGTTGTCGAGCCGCAAGCTCCAGCATGGGCACAGCAGATTGTCCGTTTCCTTCAGACAGGAGAACTTCCCGAAGAGCAAGAAGAAGCGGAAAGAGTAGCCCGGCAGTCAAGTATGTACCAGTTTGTCGACAACACACTGTACAGAAGAAGACTCAATGGTGTGAAATTGAAGTGTATTCACCGGGAAGACGGACAAAAGCTATTGGCAGAGATACATGGAGGCATATGTGGTCACCACATTGGCGCAAGAGCACTTGCCGGCAAAGCGTTCCGGCAAGGTTTCTTTTGGCCGACAGCCCTCCAGGATGCAACTGCACAAGTAACCAAGTGTGAAGCGTGCCAGTTCCATTCCAAGCAGATACACCAGCCAGCTCAAGCTCTCCAGACGATCCCTTTATCCTGGCCATTTTCGGTCTGGGGGCTCGACATCCTCGGCCCCTTTCCCCGAGCTGTCGGGGGCTTTGAGTACTTGTACGTTGCAATCGACAAGTTCACAAAGTGGCCGGAAGTGGAACCAGTGAGGAAGGTGACAGCACAGTCAGCAGTCAAGTTCTTCAGGTCGATTGTTTGCCGTTTCGGGATCCCTAACAGGATCATCACCGACAACGGCACACAATTCACGAGCCGCACCTTCATGCAGTACGTCCAAGATCTTGGCGCCAAGGTCTGCTTCGCTTCTGTTGCTCATCCGAGAAGCAACGGTCAAGCGGAGAGGGCAAATGCTGAAGTGCTGCGCGGGCTCAAGACCAGGACTTTCGACAGGCTGCCAAGTGCGGAAAGAACTGGATTGAGGAGCTGCCGGTGGTTCTTTGGTCGATCAGGACGACGCCAAATCGAGCCACTGGCCAGACACCTTTCGCTCTAGTCTATGGAGCAGAGGCAGTTCTCCCCACGGAACTCGTATACGGGTCACCTCGAGTGCTCGCTTATGATGAGCTTGAGCAAGAGCAGCTGCGACAAGATGACGCGCTGCTCCTTGAGGAGGACCGTCTTCAGGCTGCTGTACGAGCTGCTCGATGCCAGCAAGCTTTGAGCCGCTACCATAGCCGCAAAGTTAATGCCAGAAGTTTCGAGGAAGGCGACCTTGTTCTTCGGCGCGTTCAGTCCGCCAAGAATTCCAACAAGTTGACGCCGAAGTGGGAAGGCCCTTACCGGGTGAAACGAGTCACTAGGCCTGGCGCTGTCCGCCTTGAGACCGAAGATGGCATTCCGGTGAGCAACTCCTGGAACATTGAGCATCTTCGTAAGTTTTACCCGTAGGGCGCGGTTGCCGGAACCTGTTCCGGCAACCACCTTTTGTACAAGTATTGCCGATGTTGCATGTAATCCTTTGTACAAAGCCGGGCGCAGACCCCGTGCATAAGTAAAGCTCATGTGCTCCGCACATCTTGTCAATTTCATGCTTTCTACTTTGCATGCGTTATCTGACACTTTGTGCAGCACCTACCCCCGGTAAGCAATAACGAGCCGTAAGGCTCCATATCTTTATTTTCTCTTCTTTCTTTTTCTCAAAAGGAAAGGAAGGTTCCCTCGCCCACAAGTTTGCCGGGGGGAAAGGAGAAGATAATGGTGTGGACCAGGCATCGTTCAAGGAAGTTTCGCCTTACCGGAAAGCAAACGACAGAAAAGCTAAGTTGCCAAAGTTTGAGCAATCAGTTTTAAATTTTTAAGTTATCTTCCTCGAACGACCGTACTTTGTATGGAAAACCTGTGCGCGGAGGAACCAACTCGTAGCTAGTTGCGCCCTTACTTTGTTTCGAGTCCGCTCAACAACTTAAGTGAGCTGCGACTAGTTGTGACAAGGTTTCTTGTCGGAGGCGGTACCGCCAGCAGGCTGCTGATGTCCCGCACTCAGCGCTCGTGGCTAGGGCACCTGCGCCGACAAGTTCCCTAAAAGCGTAGGGTAAAAACATACAAAGGAAGGAATCAAGTAAAGGAAATAACATAGCAATCTCTACCCAAAATAGAGTTATATTGCAAGATAGCTTGTCGCAGCTCTAATAGATTGTTCTCGTAACATGACCAGCAGCGACAAAGAGAAAGAGAAAACGGGCGGCCTAATCTATGCGATCGCCCTCAACCCTCTTGATTCCGCTCACCTTGTCCACAATGGGTGCGACAAGGGCCTTGAGCACTTCCAGATCAGCATCCGGCGGCAAGGACTTGAGTACGTTGGTGAAGTTGAGGCCTGGGTTGCGGAAGGCCACCTTCATCAGCACCTTCTGGAGAGCTCCTGCGCAGATCTTGCGCGACTCGTCGGCCAGCTGCTTTGGGATCTTCTCCCGGAGCCGCTGGAGGGCCGTCGCCACGCCTTTGAAGAACAAGCTGAGCTTGGCGCTGGGTTGGAGGTGCTCGTCGGAGGAGTACCCGAGATCCTCCATCCCCAGCTGCGCCAGCTCCCCGTCGATGGCGGCGGCAAGATCCACAAGACCCTCAGTCCAGTGCTCCACAGTTTCCCTGAAGGCGTCATGGGCAGCAGCAGCATTCACCAGCAGCGCCTCGTCGGCCTTGATCTTCTCCGACAAGGCCTCCTCCCGCTACCTGGTGCCGTCCAGGGTCTGAGTCAAGGTAGCCAGCTTCAACTCGAGATCTGCATTGGAATCATTGGCGGCGCTGAGCTCCTTGCTCCTCTCAGCGAGAAGACCCTGCAGCTCACCATGAGCGGCAGCGTCCTTCTCGCGCTCACGCTTGAGCGCGGTAAGCTCCTCGCCGCTCGCCCTGAGATCAGCCTCCAGCTGCGCTACCTTCGTCTCCAACTCCTTCTTGGCGGCCTTGGCGGCTGCGGCAGCATCCCTTGCCTCCTTGAGAGCCCCGCCAATTGAATGCTCGCGCGCGGCAAGCTCCTCCTCGTGGCTGTCAAGGTTCACCTTGCGCTGCGCCAACTCTCCTTCCTGCGCAAATAGATTTTCGGCGACAAGCCGTTGCTTCTCTTCGACTTCAGCCTTCTCGAGGAGGGAGGCTTTCCGCTCCTCGAGAAGTTGCTCCCGCTCCTCCGCCAGGGATTGGAGAGTTTCCTACCTCAGACCCCGGAGTTCTTCCGTGTGCTTCTCGATATCCACTCCCGCCTTCGCGACAAGTGCTTCTCGGGATGCCAGCTTGGCCTGTCGGGCGCAGTAGAGCGACAACAGCTTCCGCAGCAGCCGCTCCTCCTCAGGCTCGTCGCTGCTGCTGCTTGGCGCGTCGACTAGCGTCAACCCAGCGGACGCGAGCACCTCTCCGTCCAAGATTTCTCCTTCGACCGGCGCCCTGGAACTTGACGCCCAGGGGAGCTTGATGAAGATACCGTCGACGGCCTTCAAGTAGGCGCCGGACTAGGGCTCTTCGGAGCCTGGCGCTGCAGCATCGGCGGTCGGTGTAGCGCCTGGCCCTCCTGCGGCCTCGGGGCCGTCAGTGCGATCGCCGGATCCCTCGCCTGCTTCTGCGTCGGTAGCCTTGGCGGCCTCTTCGCCGGCGGGATCATCGGCACCGGCCTCTTCTTCGGTGGCAACGGCGTCGTCGTTGTTGCTGCGCACGTTCTCCTCGCCGGCGGCCTCGGTTTCCATCGGCTCCGTGGCAGGTGGATCTGACGACCGAAGAGGGGAGAAAGGTCAAGCAAACACTCAAAAAGAAAATCAGAAGAAGAAGAACCCAAGGGAAGTTTTCAGGCAAAAGGGTTACCTGTGCTAGGATCTGTAGTCATGGTCTCAACCACCGGAGGATCACTGGCGCTATCCCTTGCCGGAGAACTACCCCTTGCCGGAGAATTCTCCCTTGCCGGAGAACGCTCCCTTGCCGGGGAATCCTCCCTTGGCGGTGTAGTCGAAGCAGATGGCACTTCGGGAGCGGCCTCCGGGCCCTCCTGGTGAGGCTGCTCTGCTCCTACACAAACCAACAGACAGATATCAGCAAAAGAAGAACACCCATGCGCACCTGACAGCATGAAGTAAACCATATACTTACGTGGGGGACTGCGCTGGGGGCTGCTTTGAGGAATGGTTGCCGGGTCCGACAAGGTGGTCTCGGACATGTCCTCTGCCGTCGTGGTGGGGTCGTCCTCGATGACGATCACCGGGGCCTTGGCTCTCTTCGCCGCTCTCTGGGCTAGAGTTCTGGAAAGGAGCAGGTTCAGAGTAAAGCGAATCAGATACAACAAAAATTGAAGAACTACAAGTACAACAAGAAATCTTACTCTTCTTCTTCCTCGTCGGAGCTAAGCGCGGAGAGATCAAAGTCCGGCTCGCCTCCGGTGCGACGAGGCGGAGGAGTAGGCTCCCTTGTCCGCTTGGCAGGAGCAGTAGCGGTGGACCGGGAAGACCCAGCTCCGGTTGCCACAGCGGCATGAGGCGCTCCCGCGGCAACAGTGCTTGCCGCGGTAGAGCGTGTCGCACGGCTCGGCGGCTGTTGACCCGTCTGCCGCCCCGCTACGTCCGAGGCCTTGCGGAGACGCCTTCTTGGCGGGGCTGGGGGCTCCACCTACGGCAAGTTGTCCGAAGGTTCGGGTCCGACAGGCTCTCCCTCGCCGGGCTCGCTCGGCTCAGCTTCAGGCCTGGAAAGCTCTTCTTCACCGGCGAACTCCTCTCGCTCGGCAAGGCTTGCCGCTTCTGCTACCTCTGCCTCCTCCTCGGTGAATCCAAACTCACCCGCGGCAGCGGCTGCCGCCGCCTCTTCCAGCCTGGTGGCGATGCGCTGCATCTCATCATCGGTGGTGTCGCGGGTGAGGCTCTTCTTCTCATCAGCACGGACCGGCACTTCGACCAGGCCGTCAAAGAAATCCCGCACGACGTCGTCTGCAGGCTCTTGCCAAGTCGGGACGATTCCGTGCGAGTCGCACAGCGGCATCATTGCATGGATGCGGTCGAGCGAAGAATTGTTGCACAGCGGAACGACATCCCGCGGCAACATGAACGGATGCTGGGGATCGCGCTTGAACAGCTCCAGGAGCATCGCGTCCAGCTCCAGAATAGTGAAGTTGAAGTTGAGGCCCGGGCGCAGCCTCATGATATCCGCCGAGTTTTGGAACTCCCAGGCGGGTCTCCTCCTCTCCTGCAGGGGGGCGATGCGGCGGCGAAGAAAGTCTGCGCCAACGGCACCTACGGTGAGACCGGCAAGCCTAAGGCGAAGGATCCGGGTGACGGCAATCTTCAGCCTATCATCTTTCGGAGCCACGTTGCTCCAATCGTTGTCGCACACTATTGGGGCTTGGCGCAGGGCAGTAAATGGCTGCGGGTTCTCCTCGATGATCCAGCACCACTCTGCTCTCCACTCCTCCCACTTGTTGCGGAGCTCTCCCTCCAGATAGGCTTCCTTCTTGCCGACTCTCGAGATCCAAGCGATTCCGCCGGCTAGGGGCTCCCCTCTCTCAACCCGGGGCATAAAGAAGTGGCGGAAAAGGGCTACATTTGGATGGACTCCGACAAAGTTTTCGCACAGATGTGCGAAAACTGCCATAGTCAGAACGGCATTGGGGGTGAAGTCAAGGAGGCGGAACCCGTAGGTGTTCCTGATGTCACAGAAGAATTCAGAGAAGGGCGGGCAGAGCCCGCAGTAGAAGAACAGCGCGAAGAAGGGATACCCGTTCGGAGCCAGTCTCGAAGCGGTGGCCGGGAGTACCTTCGTGCGCGGATGCGCTCGCGTCTCCGTCGACCAGAAGAGATAGTAGTACTCCCTCAGCTCCTTTGCGTCAAGCTGAGGGGGGAAGATGGCCCGCTCCTTCCGTAGCGCCGCGAGCCTCTGCGCCTCGACCGATTTCACGCCCTTCCCCTTGTCGGCTTTCGGAGCCATGGAGGAGGTGGTGGGGGAGATCGACGGCGTTGGTGGTGCTGGTGGCAATGGGGGGCGGAGCGCTGCTCTTTTTCAACTTCGGGAAGAAGGGGGGAGCGGCGGCGATTTCTGAGACTGAAGTAGCAACCGGCGAAGTGGGCAAACTGCCCCTGTTTCCCCTGCTTATAAAGAGGGAGGGGGCGGATGTTTCGCCCTTCCGAATAAAGAAACCACCCACGATCTCTCCCACGATGCCGCATTCAACGCTTGCCGTTCGGGGAGGGCGCGGTGGATACGGAGTAAGATACAGCGTGACCCAGGCCGCGCGTGCCCGTGCCCTGCTTTGGTCCTGGCCCAACAGCGCTCGGCACCGTGTGTGGCCCAGGCCCGGGGGCTCCTGTCGGTGTACTAGAGTAGGGGTACCATAGTATCCCGAACTTGTGCACGGGCAGTTGCAGTACCCCGCGGCAAGGCTTGCTGGGTGACCGCCAAGGTCCTCCGTGGTTCCTTTGGAGCTATTCAAGAACAAAGTATTCAAGTCAAGGAGACAAGGCCCCGGCAAGAGGAGCTTGCCGGGAAGGCCAACCAAGGCATAGCAAGGAACTTGCCGAGACGCGCCACGCGTCCCGGCAAGTCCTGGGGAGCGACAAGCTTCCGGGCGCGGCAAGACAACGGCCGCAGCAAGGCGCTTGCCGCGGCAGGCAACCACTCTGTACCCGCGCTCCAGCACATCCACCAACGTGTCGCCCTGGGAGCCTTTCTAGGCGCACGTGGCAGGAGGCTGAGCAGCCAGCGGTGCGAGGTGGCAAGCGACGCTAACAAAATTACCATCGTGGCGAACGGTGGCGTCCCTGACGGTCCTTTTCTGCACTATTTGGGCGACACAGACGGGCATTTAATGCCTTTGTCCCCTGCCGTCAGGGTTAGGTAGGATACACTGTACATGGTAGTTGTACCAACCACAACTCCTTTTCCATTTTTACCCTTGTCTGCGTTGCCACCTGTCGGTGACCCCTTGAGCATATAAAAGGAGGCCCATGCGCAATGTAGAGGGGGGTTCGGGAGGTTCGGAACACTCACGCTCGGTCTCGTGTGTACTGTAGCACTCAGCGCACCCGAGCAAGAACTCAATACAGTCAGACAAGCAGCAGTTGGAGTGTTATCTCTCCGGAGAGCTCCGAAGCTAGGTAAACTGCTCGTGTGCTTCGCCTCGATCCGGTCTTCGCGCGATCTCCGCCCCCCGCCGAACTGAAAGGGGCCCGGTCCGCCGGTCCCCATAGGTGTTCATGGATCAGCTTCCCCGACACAAATATCCTATTTGGTGATCTTGCCAAGTCTCATTTCATGCAGAATAGTATAACCCCATGAAATACCCTCAAAACCATTTGTGTCCTTTTTCAAGTTTGAACAACTTTACATTAGCAAACTTGTCCAAATGCTCTCAAACTTGGTACACATGCGAAAATGGTCTAATAAATCATCTATACCAAGTGGCACAAGTTGGAGAACAAGTTAACTTGATCAAAGTGCCACAAAACCCTTCCTATCCAGAACCAAATTTGCACAACTCTACATTGGCAAGTTTCTCCTTTTGATCTCAACTTTTGTGGACATGTTCAGGACCTCAAATAATGACACTACACCAGGTGGTGCATCAAGGAGAATAGCTTTGCATGACTAAATCCTAGAAAGTCCATTTCTGTTGATTTCTAGGGTTTAAAGAAGTTGCATTGGCAACTTTGCCCAAATGAACTCAATCTTGGTGGAACCTCTTATTTTCTCATGCCATTTGACCCTGTCAAGCCTCATGACAAGGCAAGTCCATTTGCTTGCACAAACCTACATCAAACACCATTTGGCAGAAATTTAAAATGCATGTTTTGGCCATTTCCACTAATATCCATGAGCTAAACTTTCTCCCACAACCTCATCTAGTCCTCTTCTAACCCCTGCATATTTCCCTGCCCGAGGAGCCATGATGATGGGGGTGAAAAGCTCTCTTTCCCCTCTCTGGACAGCACCATTTCCACTCTACCTCAACTCCCTCTCCCCTCAAGAGGATTCCCAGGGCATCCAATGCCATTGCCACATTGTTTACTCCCCCTGCCGCTGCAAGATGCAAGTGGACACGGCAGAGCACGCAAAACACGCTCATGTCGGGCAAAAGCCTGCTCTGGGGCGCGCTATAGTGGCAGCCGAGCCTTGCCACCGCGCTCCCGTCCACCTCGGGCCACCCGAGCGCGCCAGTCGACGCTCCTCGGCATCCGCATCACGACAGCGAGCCTCCCACTTGCTCCTGCGCCCTCCTCTAGCCCCTGCGGCGCGTGCTCGAGCGCCGCCCGCGTCCGCCAGTGGTTGCCTACGTCCCTGACCCGCCTCGCGCTCGCTCCTCTCTCCCTCTCTACTTCCCTGGTCGTAGACCATGCCCAGGAAGACCCCCGACTCAAAGCCAAGCCCTTCTGCTGCTCCAGTGACGGCCACAGTCTCTCCAGCGCACGACCCCGCAGTGCACCTCGCCCCCTTCTATTAAAGCCACCCCGAGCCCCCTCTCCACTCCTTTGGCTCTCTCTCCCTCCCTTGCAGCCCCTGGACCGACCCACTTCCCTCATGGCCTTCTTGCATCTCCATGGCCGGAGCAATGCCGCCGGCCTCGGCCTAAATTCGCGCCACTGAGAGCCCGTCCTCCCGACCTCTTTGCTCCAGAGCAGCACCAGCACCACCGCCAACTCTCCCCGCACATCATTCCTTCCTCCCCGTGCCCGCCTCGCCGTGCCCAAATCTCGCCGCCGGTCTCGTCCGCCGCGGCCATCACCCTGCTCCACCCGGTACCCCTGGGCGACCATGCCACCCACGGTTGGACGCGGCCGGGTCCCCCGAGCACGCCGGTGGGCAGAACATCACCGGAGACGCCTGTAGCGCCGGCGACCAGCGTCGAGCGCCTCCTCTATATCCAGTCGCACCCGCGCGGGAGGTTGAAGGTGATGGCCTGAAGCTGGGCCCCGCACGTCAGCGACCCAGCGGCTGGGGCCCGCCGTTTAAGTGGAGATGGGCTGGGAGAAATGCGCCTCCGACATCACCTCTCCCCAACCGCGCGGCTGAGCCATTGGGCCGGCCCACTGCTATACTACGCCCACTGGGCTGGATAAGGGTAAAGCCCTTCCGCTTTTTCTTTTTTCTTAACTAGATAGCTGGTAAAATCACTAGAGAATTCAAATAGTGTCCAAATTTGATGAATCCAAATTCTACTGACTCCATAAATGAAAATCTATTTAATGGGCCACAGTGGACATTTTTGTTGTTCTTGGTTTTCACTGGACCCTTTAAAAGGTCATTTATCCACATAAGTCCACTTCAAAAATCCATATTATATTCATTTCGACTCCAAATCCAGTGAAACCAATTTCTAAATGTTTCTAAAATCATGCCTGATTGAATGGGTACTTTTACTCATTTTTACAAAAAGGCATTCTGTAGACAACTTGCAAATCCATTAAATCCCTTGTTCCATCATATTGAAATGCTCGGAAATAACTACTGATCCAATTCCAATGAAACCACTCTGGTTATTTTTCATATAACCAGAGGAGTCCTAGAAAAGTCAACTTCATATTTTTAGAGCAGTTTTATTTTTGCCTTGTTTGTGTTGCTTATTGTGATTCTTTCCGGCATTAGTTGACGAAGTAGACGGAGTACTTGGAGAAGGACCAGAAGATTTCAAGACTCTGATGAACCAGGCAAGTAGCCCTTTGACCATGACACCCCTCTTGTTCATCGATACCCTTTTTCGATCGCATAATGATGAAATATGACGGTGGTAGACTTGTTGTGAACCACCACATGATGCATACCCTTACTCATGACATTACCTTGTTCATGATTGCATTGTCAAGAGACTAGTTGATGCATAATGATGCAAGTGTACCATGAACTCTTCATGGATACATTCTTTTGAAAACCCCATTGGGTGCCCCTAATGCCCTTGGGAGATATTGAACTAAGGTCACCACTTGAGGAAGAAGTGGTGTAACGAAGAGAGATTCTAGTGTGTGTAAAATGATGGATTAGTTTTATGTGTGATTACCGTCCCAACCAAACATGTGCAACCACAATAGCCCTTTATGGGACGGGGCATTATTGATTACGTAGGCTGATACTAGCATGGTGCCCATGTTACTAGTGACGGGAGTGACTTGAGGCCACTCTCGGGACGAGGTCGTGCTTGGATAGGTGGCCATGACTGTTTTCATAGGGCACCGGACACACTGTTGGTCCCTTCGTGTATCTGTGATAATGTGAGAAGGGCAGAGTCCCACGATCTTTTGCTGGTACACGAGGGTCGTGTATCAACGAGTGGACCCTATGTTAGTGTCGTCAAGGGAAAGGTAATGATCGGGTGCTTCCCCCGAGTACTAGAGGTACTTCGGGATCGTGGATGACACGAAAGCTTCCCGGATCTTGTGGGTAAAGTGCGCAACCTCTGCAGAGTGTCAAACTATTCGAATAGTCCTGTCCACGGTCATGGACAATTGGGAGGTGCTACTTAAACTATGTCCAGAAATTTTACAATCTAGGTGCATATGTGTGTGGAAGAGAGCTATTTATGTCAAGGTGATGACTTGACATGTTGAGTGAAATTGCATTGGTCCAAACTATATTTATGTTGATATCTGTAACCTGTTCTCAAGGTTACCCATGTCCATTGATGCATATCTCACAAATTGATAGGACTTCTCAACTAGCGTGAAGCTAGTTAGCTTATTTATTGTACAATTGCATTGTTACTTTGAAACAAATCATGGGTTGCTTGCAAGTACATTCAAAGTACTCATTGGCTTGCCATTGGTTATTTTATTGGCCAAGCACGAAAGATCATGATGTGAAGAAGAGTTCTTTGGTGACGATCGTGCGAGCTAGGATGCTTTCCCAGTCAGAATGCCTGTAGGGTTAAGGCAGATGGCATGGGTCCAAGTTATTGATGAAGATTTTTGCTGCAATATTATACTCAAGGATTGACCATAATGGTCTTAATTTATGTAAGACGGTATGTATGGATGTGAGACTCTTGTTATTTAGCTTCTGTGTGTTCAGTGAGCATTGATCTCTGGGATCACTGTACACGTGCATTCGGTGATCACGACTTATGAGTCGGGGTCCCCACAGAGCTGGTATTAGAGCCATCCTGACTGTAGGAAGCCTTAGTTACCACGGTCATTAGTTAGGGTAAAACTATTTTCAAAACTATTACTAATTTTTGAAAACTATCTATGCTTCTCTTCCCTTCTCAGTTTTTCAAAAACTAAGATATACCTTCCTCTTCCCCTTCAAAATTTTAAATGGTCGCTAGAATCCTTATGCCCCTGACCATGGGAATCCTTGTAAACCTCGTGGATAATCTAGAAGTCAGATGCCTTGCCAGACACTCACCCACCTCTTCTGAACAAAAGATGGGCAACACCACAGCAAGACGATGCCAATAGAAGGTACACCCTCAAGGAATGAGGAGATGAAGACCCAAAGGATGGTGACACCTTTGAAATTGCCCCAGGATTATGCAACCTTGGTCTATGATGACCAGGGCATAGGATATGCAAGACCATGATATACATCGCTAGTAGAGCAACCCTGTCCTTATCATTGTTACATTGGCAACCACCGGTGGATGAGAACCTAGCCATTTGGTCCGCCTCACTATAGTGAGCGGGAAAACCGTCCTCTTCAACCCCCGCTCTCGGTGACGATACTGGCAACAGTGTGTCCGGCAGATTGGACCTCTACTATGCGTTGTTAGTGTCATTACATAAAGGATTGCCTACCTGGTACACTTGACGCCTTAGAAGGCAAGAGGGATCGTCATGATTAAGAAGACAAGAGGAGACCAAGTCAATGCCAGGTACGAGGAGCCACCTTCACCCCATCACTTCAACAGGCAAGAAGTTGTTGAAGACTCTTTAGGCTCAACCTAGATCATTTCATCAAACAATGACATGATACGTAGCGGCACCTGAGGAAAACCTAGGAGACTGCACGAGCACAGAGCAAAGCACGACTACTGAATCCGAGAACCCCTCGGGTAGGATGAGTCGTGTACCCCCTATGTGCAGTCGACTCCATATGATGGTTCGAATAGAACCATGATTGTGTGTTGCTTGTTTTTTATTTGTTTGTGTTTTGATATCAGTCACACTTTTGCCCTAGGCAACAATTATGCGACTATATCACCTCGCTTACCTTGTTTCTTTTCTTTGGCCCTTTTTGGCACCCGTTTGTTTGCACCTGCACTATAGAACCCCTTTAGGCATTGAGGGAGTCGTGGATTAGGTGGTATCCGGACAGACGGACTATATACATTGTCCGGACTATTGGAGCGTGAAGATACAAGACTCAAGACTCTGTCCCGTGTCCGGATGGGACTCTCCTTTGCGTGGAAGACAAGCTTGGCGATCCGGATATTGTATTTCCTTCCTTGTAACCGACTCCGTGCAAACCCTAGCCCTCTCCGGTGTCTATATAAACCGGAGAGGTTGGTCCTTAGAAGGACGATCACAATTACAATCATAATCATCATAGGCTAGCTCCTAGGGTTTAGCCTCTACGATCTCGTGGTAGATCTACTCTTGTACTACTCATATCGTCAATATTAATCAAGCAGGAAGTAGGGTCGTACACCGATAGGGTGTCCCCCACGGCATAATCACTGATAATGGCTCAAATTTCAGAGCCGATGAAGTGAAAACTTGGTGCGGAAAAATGGGCATTAAGCTCGATTACGCTTTCGTCCACCGTCCCCAAACAAACGGCTAGGTCGAACGGGCAAATGGTCTCATCTTGAGCGGCATCAAACCCAGACTAGTGCGATCCTTGACAGAGTCGGATACACACTGGTTCGGAGAGCTCGACTCCGTACTCTGGGGGCTGCGGACGACGCCGAATCGCACCGAATATACACCATTTTTTATGGTGTACGACGCGGAAGCAGTACTACCCTGCGACATAATACATGATTCGCCACGCGTACGCATGTACGAAGAGAAGGAAGCTGGGTTAGATCGGCACGATAACTTGGATTCCCTGGAGGAGGAGCGCGATGTCGCAAAAGCCCGCTCCACATTCTATCAGGAGCAGGCTCGACGATACCAAAGCAGAGAACTGCGGGCCAAAACTTATAATATTGGCAAGCTCGTTCTACGCCTACCGGAGAAGAAGAAGGACAAGCTCAAACCCAAGTGGGAAGGTCCCTTCGTAATTGACAAAGTTCTCACCGGAGGAGCATACCGCTTACGTAATGCATCCGATAACAGACTCGAGCCGAACCCATGGAACGCGGCCAGACTCCGGAGATTCTACGCCTAGTGCCAAACTCAGTGTTCGTCTCCTTACCCCCTCCTTTTTAATTATGCCTCCTCCCTTTTCCTTTTGCGACCTTTTTTCCTCTTCATACAAAGTATCTAATACAGTACAGACTCCTGGATCACTCCGGTCGCACTATGTGTGTAAGTAATACCTAGGGGCTTCCTATACGGAAGCTAAAAATAATTACTCTAATGGCTTTTTGCCCATCACATATGCGTTTCTTTTTGCCATATGTGCCTTTTCTTCACCATTATATGCATCGATATCACTTAAGATGTGGCCAAGCTGGGTTGCCTGGCTCTTGTGATTATGCCCTACGTTCCCGTTAATTCGGCTAGGGCATAAGGGGAGCACCTCTGCGATTGTTACTACCGGTTCAGCCGGATGTGTACCTCAGACTGGGTGAAGCCGAAAGCTAGCGTCCTTAAGAGAATATTCGGTCGGTGAACAAAAGATATTTCTTTTATTACAATGTAAATCCCTAGAAGCTTTGTATCCTGCACCCTTGTTCGCAGTTCGGACATGTGCATCGTCACATGCGTACCCAGGGAAAGGAACCCCTAATGGAACTATTCTCCCTGGAAGATGTTTCATACTATCCATGTAATATAACATAACTAGTTGGGTACTTGTCTGTTCAAGCACTTATGACCCCTATGCCTGGTTTCCATGCATACCCCGGTTCTGTATAACTGAGCGGGTATTCGGACACACCCCAGACTGTAGGATCCCGGGGCTGAAGCGAAAAGGTCTGCCATGACAAATGATTTTAATCTGGCTAGGGAATACTTATGTCTATTGAATTACACAGTCACTTGGACTGACTATATTCCTCCTCTATACCATCCAACAGGCTATCTACCTTACAATCTTGTTGAGAATACTTTGCGGCTAACGCTACCTGGTCATATACCAGACTCACGGGAATTTCTCGCCCATCTAGCTCCGCCGGTCCGACTTCGGCCATATGGTTCAGGTCCAGCTTGGTGTAGCGCGTCTTCACCATAGCCCAGGCTTCTCTTGCACCTTGCCGGCAGGATGATATCTTCCACAATAGGAAGCGCCGCCATGCTCCTTGAAGCATATCCACAAGCTCCCCCATGCCACTCGGCAGGAAGCTTGATGGCCACAAGGCCTGAGCAACGCCCTGCATCACCTGCCGAGCTCGCTCGTGCAGTTGTGAGAGGTCTTGTAGTAAATCTCCTGCAGATGAGGGCATCTCCTCCTCAGGACGACCCGTTAACATTCCTACAAACAAAATTCTTTCAATATACTTCTTCGCCGAACTATACTATAGTTCGTCTAGGCACTTACCATAAATGCCGCGTCGAAGCCTTTTGTTCTCCTTCACGGAGTCCGACAGCTGAGCACGGCGTATTTTAACTCCACGTCCAGCTGGAATTTGGCATCTTGAAGATTGTTCTTCTCCTGTATAACTTGCATAAGAACGTGCTCTCCAGCCTTTAGCTGCCTTTTGAGATGCGACTCGTCATCCCTTACGCCCTCCGGATTCACCCCAGGATGGTCTGCAGAATTTTCTGTTAGACTCGTCATACCAGCCATTTACCAACTGGTGCACCTTTGTACAACTAAGTCAAATGTTACCAGATGAGGGCTTCTGGGATTCCTCTAACTTGGCAACTGTGGCCCTCAGATGGGCCTTGCACTCCTCCAGGTCCCGAGACAATTGCTCATTCTTATCTACAAGGACCTGTGCATAAATTGATCCTCAAAACAGTTGTTCCAACCATTTCAAGTCTCAGGGGATACTACTATACATGCTTATAAAATTTTCTTACCCATATATCTTTGGTATACTGGTCCGTCGCTTGGGCAAGCCCGCCTTGAGCAGCCCGGAGGTATGCGTTTCCTGAATTGAAGGCATTAAATGCCTCTTCGGAAAAGATGTTGTTCCGAAGCACGACCCGTCGGCGCCGGTGATTCATGGCGCTCTCTACTTTAGTATTCGTGGTCGAGAGCATATCCGCGTCCTCTGTCAGAGAACTATGCGGCATCGGCCCCGCCTCCGCCTCCTCTCTCGAAGCCGGTTCTGGAATCCGACTGGTGGAGGCATGATTGGCGGGATCCCCGGAGATAGTTCGGCTACTCCTCTTCCTGCCGGACACAAGGGGCGCTGTTATACTTCAAATACAATAATCGCAGGACAGGTTTTTGCCTTACCTCTATAGCGGCGTGTCGACCCTAACTGCCTTCCTCTTGAGCCTGCCTGATCCAGACGCCCGTGGCTGACGGGTCCCTAGGGGCCCGGCCCCGCGCTCCGACCGTCGTCTCTACAAAAACATGACACTTCGGGAGTAAGGCATGACATCTGAAAGGAATTCCTCTTCGGAGGATAGGGTTTTCGGCTTGGCTTACACGCGACGTAGGTAGCAGTCCGGGATATTCGGCAATAATGGCCACTAAGGCGCCACCACAGCTCGCTTGATAAAATATCCCGTTGACAAGCTCCACGGTATCCGGATCTTCTTTGAGTCCTGGATCTAGGGCCCTTACGGGGTCCTCCGGCTGCGTAGAGGGATTGGAGATTCCTTCTACGGCCCACCTTAGTTCCTGCTCAGAAATATCGAGGCAGATAATCTTAGCGAAGAACGCCACAATAAGTGAAGCGGGGAAAGGGATGACGACTTACCCAGTTTGGGGGGTTGTACATGGAGAATCCATCCCGCGGTTTAATGTGAAGGAATTGTTCCTCTTATCCTTTGTATAAATCAGACAGTATCCTTGCCAGGGCAGTGGCGGAGTCCGGACCCTTACGGCCACAGCGGGTGGCATCATCTTACCCGTTGAAGTGCCACATGGGCTTCCCCCGATATTGAAGCGGTTGCACTCCCTGTACTATGCATATCGCCATAACCTCGATTATCGTTAGACCGGATTTGACCAGTAACTTTATCCTGCTCATCAGGAAGTGTATTTCCCTGGTATCCTCCTCTTGGGGGCCCCGGGGGCGCCAGCTTAGACGTGCCCTCGGCAGGGCGTCACTGAACTTGGGGAGACCTGTCCGGACTGGATCCGGAAGTGGCACGTCATCAATGTAAAACCACTCCAGAGGCTAGTTCTCTGGTGCCTTCTTGGGAGTGCCTGATAGGTATCCGGTCTCGGCAATGCGCCATACTTCGGCCCCGCCCACTTGACATTGGGATTCTCCCTGGCTGCGAGGGACAAGGTAGAACAACTTCTTTCATAGCCCGAAATGAGCTTCGCAGCCTAGAAATATCTCACACAGGGCAATGTACCCAGCTATGTGAAGTATGGAGGCAGGGGTAAAGTTATGCAACTGGAGGCTTTAGAACTCCAGGAGCCCGCAAAGGAAAGGGTGGATGGGAAACCCGACGCCCCTTAGCAGATGCGGGATGAGGCATATTCGCTCCTCTAGAGATGGATTAGGAGATCCCTCCGCCTGTTCCCCGCCGTTATAGGTGGCTATTCCGGCTTGGACGGGGACCATGAACATCGGGGGGAGAAACACTTGGGTTTGTAACTCTATCAAACGGCTATGAGGAACTGAACACTCTTCCTAGTCCCCCGGCTTGGAGCGAGGAGAGCGAGCAGAAGAGCTGCGACGACCGACCATGTTGGAATGGTTTTTCCGGAGCACTCTGTGGGATGCTTTCTCGAGGGGGGAGAGTGAGGTTTGGATCTGGGAATCCCCGTCTCTTCAAATAGATGGTCAGCCCGAAGGATTAGGGGTGGCAAATGCAAAAAATGCCTCAGCTCCTTGCAGTCGTTTGACACGTGGAGATGGTCATTATTGAGGCGCTGAAGCCAAGGAGTACAACATTGATGGGAAGCCGGGCACTATTCGTCGTAACAAGTACTTTGGAGTATTCGGAGATGGAACCCGCCTTGCAATGCCGAAGACAAGACTGTGTGCTGGACTCATCGTCATTCAAGCCTGGTTCAGGGGCTACTGAGGGAGTCCTGGATTAGGGGGTATCCGGACAGCCGGACTATATACATCGTCCGGACTATTGGAGCATGAAGATACAAGACTCAAGACTCCGTCCCGTGTCCGGATGGGACTCTCCTTTGCGTGGAAGACAAGCTTGGCGATCCAGATATTGTATTTCCTTCCTTGTAACTGACTCCGTACAAACCCTAGCCCTCTCCGGTGTCTATATAAACCGGAGAGGTTGGTCCTTAGAAGGCCGATCACAATTACAATCATAATCATCATAGGCTAGCTCCTAGGGTTTAGCCTCTATGATCTCGTGGTAGATCTACTCTTGTACTACTCATATTGTCAATATTAATCAAGCAGGAAGTAGGGTTTTACCTCCATCGAGAGGGCCCGAACCTGGGTAAACATTGTGTCCCTTGCTTCCTGTTACCATCAGCCTAAGACGCATAGATTGGGACCCCCTACCCGAGATCCGCCGGTTTTGACACCGACAGGCATCACACCTCCTCTATGCTACTTTTCCCTCTCATCTCTCTCCTCAACTGAAGACCAGAAAGACAAGCTACACCAAGGATTCTGCCTCGGTAACCAACTAGCAATGAAGACTTCTGCTACAATCTGCACGACAAAGTGCCACCCTGTAGAATTATGTTTAACCCTCCAGACTAGAAACCCATTCCTAGACCCTTCGAGACTTCGCAAGATACCCCATATCGAATACTTAACCATGTGCTTAACCCACAGAATTGCAAGAGAACCAGTTAAGCGACAGTAAGCTTGCTAATCACTAGGTTCATTATGGAACTAGTGGGCATAGTGAATTAGCATAGTATCATCCTAAGATAGCACCAAACTAACTATGCCATAGGGAAGACCAATTTGAGGATATAGGAATAGAGGACAAATGACTTCATGAGTTTATATTAGAGACCTTGAGGAAGTATTGAGACATTTGGTGGATTGTGAGGCTTTCATGTTGGTAGATGAACTTGGTGGGATCAGTTAATAGAGTAGCATGACTCTCATTGACCCTAGGTAAATTGGATTTACTAGGACAATTATGATCGCAAGCTAAAAATTATTGGAAGTATAAGGATTTGACTTAGCCAGGGGATATTGATAGGAGATAGTTGTTACGATAATGACTTGGGGTAAACATATAGGAAATATCATCGGACATGAGATTTAGATTTAAGTAGGTGATCCTAGTTGAGTATAGATGCTAAGTAAGTCTACATGGTTCGGAGTAAATTAGATTTAGACCGATGATCTCGATCGTGATACCATGTTTCTCGGTGGACAATAAACTAGGAGATTGGATTAATTGTTGGGGTTTGTTTAGGGATTTGTATGAGCTTGACCTTGGAGTTTACTTGACCATGACAATGGAAATTGGTGGACATTAGAAGATTCCTGTGAGATACCATAGACCTTGGATTTGTAGAATTAATGGATTATGTAGTGATTGATGGAAGTTAATGGGCTGTTGGAGTTGATTCATAGGAAGGAAACAAGATCTTGGAGTGGCTTACGATGTGTTTCCTTAGGATAGAGATGCACTATGTTGGACCTTGGAAGAATAGGCTGAGAACTTGGATTGTGATGTTTAATTCAAACTTGGGAGCTTGTATGCTCTACCCATGGATTTTTAGGGGTAGCCATACATACGAGGTTGGGGATCGTAGACATATATGATTTTGTTAGACCTCCTCTCGGGAGTCACGAGAATATAGATAACATGCGTGATGATTGGATTTGACCTATACGAAATGATGCTTTCAGTAGTATAAGGTTATTTGTTTGCAGGACTAGGTAGAACTATTCGCATCTCAGAAACTATGCTCAAGGATAAGATGATAAACGTTCACTCGCACCCTAGGATCCTTGAAACCCTTAAGCCCTACCAAGCCACAACATGGTCAGATCATGACCACAGGCTTTGGCTCTAGATCGACAAGACCATGACCCTAGCCTATTTTATGTACCGCATGAGTAAGTCCTCCTAGAGTATTTGGACAAGTTGGTTGACATCTTTAATTGCTGACCTACTTGTCTACTCAAACACGAAAGAAGATTCGTTCAACTGGTTAGGGAACATTTGAAGACCGCCATGTCAAGAAGGAAGAACCATACCAACCAACATCATCAAAAGTGAACTTTCTCGTCGAAGACCGTGCGTATTTGCAAACCACTCCTCTCTAAGGAACCAAGCATTTCCATGACAAGGAAACCCATACCAAGATTCATCAGCCCTCTTCGAGATCACTCCAAGGCGAAGGGTAGACGACCACCGGCTAGAGTTACCACCTGACTCACACACTGTGCACAACGTTTTTCCACACGACACCACTCCGGAAACGTTTCCAACTTCCTAACTAGCCTGATCTCTACAAGGACATCGATCACCGAGCCATCGACCTCCAGCCCAATATGACCTACGCGAGAGACCCCAATTGCAATCTGGATCAAGCAGGACGTCATACACGAAGCCACGCCATCGAGTACTTCAAGGTTCAGTGAAGCACCAAACGGAAGCAGAAGCAATATGAGGACGTGAAGACTACCCCGGATCCAAGTTTCCGTATTCCTTTCCACGCCTAGTTTAGGAATCTCGGGTACGAGATTCTTGTAAGGGGGGTAGGTCTGTCACACCCTGATTTTGATGCCACGACACTTAAGCTAATAAATCATGATAAAATGTGGTTTGACAAAACCTTTTGAGTGTTTTGGTCTTTGCTTGATTTGATTTCTGTGTGTTGGGTTGCAAGTGCTCTAAAAATCAAATAAATCCTCCAACTCTTATACTCCTTCTCCTTGATCCAAAAACCTTGCCCAATGATCATGCCATGTGTGTAGGACACAAAAATGATTTCTTGCAAAAATATTTTGGCCAAAATGTATTTTCTAAATTAGGTTTTCCAAAACCCCCTGAATTGAGACTTGAACTACAAGTAGTTAATTAAGGGTGTGAAAAATCTTTCAAAAATTATATTTGACTCCTATTAGATATAGGACACCCAGAAACCACAAAACTATAATTTTAAAAGTTATTTTCCTATTTTATTTAAAGGCTTTTTCTTAAGTCCAGAAATGGTCTTTAATAGGTTAAAAATATTTTAAAGCTTCCAAAATATTTAAAAAAAATCAGGGGAACTCAGTGGACATATATTGTCCATATATAAGAGTTTAAACACATGGTCATGTTCAAATTATTGGTCAAACCCCTCAAAACCCTTTCTGGATATTTCAAGCTTTTGAAATATTTACAAAGCAAATATTCTCTAAAAAATCCACAAAAATTCTAGCTTGTCACAAATACCCTATTTGGTGATCTTGCCAAGTATCATGTCACGGAGAATAGTATAACCCCATGAAATATCCTCAAAATCATTTGTGTCCTTTTTCAAGTTTGAACAACTTTACATTAGCAAACTTGTCCAAATGCTCTCAAACTTGGTCCACATGCTAAAATGGTCTAATAAATCATCTATACCAAGTGGCACAAGTTGGAGAACAAGTTAACATGATCAAAGTGACCCAAAACCCTTCCTGTCCAGAACCAAATTTGAACAACTCTACATTGGAAAGTTTCTACTTTTGATCTCAACTTTTGTTGACATGTTTAGCACCTCAAATAATGGCATTACACCAAGTGGTGAATCAAGGAGAATAGCTTTGCATGATTAAATCCTGGAAAGTCCATTTCTATTGATTTCTAAGGTTTACAAAAGTTGCATTGGCAACTTTGCCCAAATGAACTCAATCTTGGTGCAATCTCTTATTTTCTCATGCCACTTGACCCTGTCAAGCCTCATGACAAGGGAAGTCCATTTGCCTGCCCAAACCTACATCAAACACGTTCTGGTAGAAATTTAAAATGCATGTTTTGGCCATTTCCACTAATCTCCATGAGCTAAACTTTCTCCCACAACCTCACCTGGTCCTCTTCTAAACCCTGCATCTTTCCCTGCCCGAGGAGCCGTGATGATGGGGGTGAAAAGCTCTCTTTGCCCTCTCTGGACAACACCATTTCCACTCTCCCTCAACTCCCTCTCCCCTCCAGTGGATTCCCAGGGCATCCAATGCCATTGCCACATTGTTTACTCCCCCCTGCCGCTGCCAGACGCAAGTGGACACTGCAGAGCACGCAAAACACGCTCATGTCGGCCAAAAGCCTACTCTCGGGCGCGCTACAGTGATGGCCGAGCCTTGCCACCGCGCTCCCATCCACCTCGGGCCACCCGAGCGCGCCAGTCGACACGCCTCGGCATCCGCATCACGACAGCAAGCCTCCTCTGTCTCTTGTCTCACCCGTGTGGGAGCTTGAAGGCGATGGCCTGATCGCTGGGCCCCGCACGTCAGTGACCCAGCGGCTGGAGCCCGCAATTTAAGTGGAGACATGCCGGGAGAAATGCGCCTCCGACGTCACCTCTCACCACCCGCAGGGCTGAGCCATTGGGCTGGCCCACTGCTAAACTACGCCCACTGCGCTGGATAAGGGTAAAGCCCTTCCCCCTTTTATTTTTTCTTTTCTAGATAGCTGGTAAAATCACTAGAGAATTCAAATAGTGTCCAAATTTGATGAATCAAATTTCTACTGACTCCATAAATCAAGGTCTATTTAATGGGCCACGGTGGACATTTTTGTTGTTCTTGGTTTTCACTGGACCCTTTAAAAAGGTCATTTATCCACATAAGTCCACTTCAAAAATCCATATTATATTCATTTTGACTCCAAATCCAGTGAAACCCATTTCTAAATGTTTCTAAAATCATGCCTGATTGAATGGGTACTTTTACTCATTTTTATAAAAAGGCATTCTGTAGACAACTTGCAGATCCATTAAATCCCTTCTTCCATCATATTGAAATGCTTAGAAATAACTACTGATCCAATTCAAATGAAACCACTCTGGTTATTTTTCATATAACCAGAGGAGTCCTAGAAAAGTCAACTTCATATTTTTAGAGCACTTTTGTTTTTTCCTTGTTGTGTTGCTTATTGTGATTGTTTCCGGCGTTAGTTAACGAAGTAGACGAAGTACTGTTGGAAATATGCTCTAGAAGCAATAATAAAAGTATTATTATATTTCAATGTTCATGATAAATTTCTTTTATTCATGCTATAACTGTATTATCCGGAAATCGTAATACACGTGTGAATACTTAGACCACAATATGTCCCTGGTGAGCCTCTAGTTGACTAGCTCGTTGTGATCAACAGATAGTCATGGTTTCCTGACTATGGACATTGGATGTCGTTGATAACGGGATCACATCATTAGGAGAATGATGTGATGGACAAGACCCAATCCTAAGCATAGCATAAAAGATCATGTAGTTCGTTTTGCTAGAGCTTTGCCAGTGTCAAGTATCTCTTCCTTCGACCATGAGATCGTGTAACTCCCGGATACCGTAAGAGTGCCTTGGGTGTATCAAACGTCACAACGTAACTGGGTGACTATAAAGGTGCATTACAGGTATCTCCGAAAGTATCTGTTGGGTTGACACGGATCGAGACTGGGATTTGTCACTCCGTATGACGGAGAGGTATCTCTGGGCCCACTCGATAATGCATCATCATAATGAGCTCAATGTGACCAAGGGTTTGGACACGGGATCATGCATTACGGTACGAGTAAAGTGACTTGCCGGTAACAAGACTGAACAAGGTATTGGGATACCGACGATCGAGTCTCGGGCAAGTAACGTACGGATTGACAAAGGGAATTGCATACAGGGTTTGATCGAATCCTCGACATCGTGGTTCATCCGATGACAACATCGAGGAGCATGTGGGAGACATCATGGGTATCCAGATCCCGCTGTTGGTTATTGACCTGAGAGCGTCTAGGTCATGTCTGCATGTCTCCCGAACCCGTAGGGTCTACACACTTAAGGTTCGGTGACGCTAGGGTTATTAGGAAGACTAGTATGTGACTACCGAATGTTGTTCGGAGTCCCAGATGGGATCCTGGACGTCACGAGGAGCTCCGGAAGGGTCCGGAGGTAAAGATTTATATATGGGAAGTTGTCAAACGGACACCGGGAAGTTTCGGGGTCATACCGGTATTGTACCGGGGCCACCGGAAGAGTTCCGGGGGTCCACCGGGAGGGGCCACCCCTCCCGGGGGGCCACATGGGCTGCGTGGGGCAGGAAGCCAGCCCCTGGTGGGCTGGCCGCACCCCCTCCCTTGGGCCCATGCGCCTAGGGTTGAGGGGGGAACCCTGGAGGGGGCGCCCCCCTTGGCTTGGGGGGCAAGCCACCCTCTCCCCCTCTCCCCTTGGCCACCGCACCCCCCCTAGATGGGTTCTAGGGGGCCGGCCCCCTTCTCCCTTCCCCCTATAAATAGAGGGGTGAGGGGAGGGCAGCCGCACCACCCTCCAAGGCGCCGCCCTCCCCTCCCCAACACCTCTCCTCCTCCGCGTGCTTGGCGAAGCCCTGTCGGAGTACTGCCTCTCCACCATCACCACGCCGTCGTGCTGCCGGTGGAGCTGTATTCCTCAACCTCTCTTTCCCCCTTGCTGGATCAAGAAGGAGGAGACGTCTCCCGTCCCGTACGTTTGTTGAACGCGGAGGTGCTGTCCGTTCAGCACTTGGTCATCGGTGATTCGAATCACGTCGAGTACGACTCCATCATCACCTTGCAAGCTTCCGCACGCGATCTACAAGTGGTATGTAGATGCTAACTCTCTCCCTTGACTCGTTGCTTAGATGAACTCATAGATGGATCTTGGTGAAACCGTAGGAAAAATTTTAATTTTCTGCAACGTTCCCCAACAGTGGCATCATGAGCTAGGTCTCTGCGTAGTTCTCTTTGCACGAGTAGAACACAATTTTGTTGTGGGCGTGGATTTTGTCATCTTACTTGCCTCTACTAGCCTTTTCTTGCTCAACGGTATTGTGGGATGAAGCGGCCCGGACTAACCTTACACGTACGCTTACGTGAGACCGGTTCCACCGACTGACATGCACTAGTTGCATAAGGTGGCTGGCGGGTGTCTGTCTCTCCCACTTTAGTTGGAGAGGAATCGATGAACAGGGCCCTTATGAAGGGTAAATAGAAGTTGACAAAATCAAGTTGTGGTTATTCGTAGGTAAGAAAACGTTCTTGCTAGAACCCAATTGCAGCCACGTAAAAGATGCAACAACAATTAGAGGACGTCTAACTTGTTTTTGCAGCAATTGATCATGTGATATGATATGGCTAGAAGTTGTGATGAATGATGAATTGTGATGTATGAGATCATGTTCTTTGTAATAGGATTCACGACTTGCATGTCGATGAGTATGACAACCGGCAGGAGCCATAGGAGTTGTCTTTATTTTTTGTATGACCTGCGTGTCATTGAATAACGCCATGTAAACTACTTTACTTTATTGCTAAACGTTAGTCATAGAAGTAGAAGTAGTCGTTGGCGTGACAACTTCATGAAGACACGATGATGGAGATCATGGTGTCAAGCCGGTGACAAGATGATCATGGAGCCCCGAAGATGAAGATCAATGGAGCCATATGATATTGGCCATATCATGTCACAACTATATAATTGCATGTGATGTTTATTATGTTTATGCATCTTGTTTACTTAGGACGATGGTAGTAAATAAGATGATCCCTTATAAAAATTTCAAGAAGTGTTCTCCCCTAACTGTGCACCGTTGCTACAGTTCGTCGCTTCTAAGCACCACGTGATGATCGGGTGTGATGGATTCTTACGTTCACATACAACGGGTGTAAGACAGTTTTACACAGCGAAAACACTTAGGGTTGACTTGACGAGCCTAGCATGTGCAGACATGGCCTCGGAACACGGAGACCGAAAGGTCGAACACGAGTCGTATGGAAGATACGATCAACATGAGAATGTTCACCGACAAGGACTAGTCCGTCTCACGTGATGATCGGACACGGCCTAGTCGACTCGGATCGTGTAACACTTAGATGACTAAAGGGATGTCTAATCTGAGTGGGAGTTCATAATTTGATTAGAACTTAATTATCATGAACTTAGTCTAAAACCTTTGCAAATATGTCTTGTAGATCAAATGGCCAACGCTCATGTCAACATGAACTTCAACGCGTTCCTAGAGAAAACCAAGCTGAAAGATGATGGCAGCAACTATACGGACTGGGTCCGGAACCTGAGGATCATCCTCATAGCTGCCAGGAAACAATATGTCCTAGAAGGACCGCTAGGTGACACTCCCGTCCCAGAGAACCAAGACATTATGAATGCTTGGCAGTCTCGTGCTGATGATTACTCCCTCGTTCAGTGCGGCATGCTTTATAGCTTAGAACCGGGGCTCCAAAAGCGTTTTGAGCACCACGGAGCATATGAGATGTTCGAAGAGCTGAAACTAGTTTTTCAAGCTCATGCCCGGGTCGAGAGATATGATGTCTCCGACAAGTTCTACAGTTGTAAGATGGAGGAAAACAGTTCTGTCAGTGAGCACATCCTGAAGATGTCTGGGTTGCACAACCGTATGACCCAGCTGAACATTAACCTCCCAGATGAGGCGGTCATTGACAGAATCCTCCAGTCGCTCCCACCAAGCTACAAGAGCTTTGTGATGAACTACAACATGCAGGGGATGGAAAAGACCATTCCTGAAGTGTTCTCGATGCTGAAGTCAGCAGAGGCTGAAATCAAGAAAGAACATCAAGTGTTGATGGTCAATAAGACCACTAAGTTCAAGAAGGGCAAGGGTAAGAAGAACTTCAAGAAGGACGGCAAAGATGTTGCCGCGCCTGGTAAGCCAGTTACCGGGAAGAAGTCGAAGAATGGACCCAAGCCTGAGACTGAGTGCTTCTTTTTGCAAGGGGAAGGGTCACTAGAAGCGGAACTGCCCCAAATACTTAGCGGATAAGAAGGCCGGCAACACCAAAGGTATATTTGATATACATGTGATTGATGTGTACCTTACCAGTACTCGTAGTAACTCCTGGGTATTTGATACCGGTGCCGTTGCTCATATTTGTAACTCACAGCAGGAGCTGCGGAATAAACGGAGACTGGCGAAGGACGAGGTGACGATGCGCGTCGGGAATGGTTCCAGAGTCGATGTGATCGCCGTCGGCACGCTGCCTCTACATTTACCTACGGGATTAGTTTTGAACCTTAATAATTGTTATTTAGTGCCAAGTTTGAGCATGAACATTGTATCTGAATCTCGTTTAATACGAGATGGCTACTCATTTAAGTCTGAGAATAATGGTTGTTCGATTTATATGAGAGATATGTTTTATGGTCATGCTCTGATGGTCAATGGTTTATTCTTAATGAATCTCGAGCGTAATATTACACATGTTCATAGTGTAGATGCCAAAAGATTTAAAGTTGATAACGATAGTCCCACATACTTGTGGCACTGCCGCCTTGGTCACATTGGTGTCAAGCGCATGAAGAAGCTCCATGCCGATGGACTTTTAGAGTCTCTTGATTATGAATCGTTTGACACGTGCGAACCATGCCTCTTGGGCAAAATGACCAAGACTCCGTTCTCCGGAACAATGGAGCGAGCAACCAACTTGTTGGAAATCATACATACCGATGTATGCGGTCCAATGAGCGTTGAGGCTCGCGGAGGATATCGTTATGTTCTCACTCTCACAGATGACTTGAGTAGATATGGGTATGTCTACTTAATGAAACACAAGTCTGAGACCTTTGAAAAGTTCAAGGAATTTCAGAATGAGGTAGAGAATCAACGTGACCGAAAGATAAAATTCTTACGATCAGATCGTGGAGGAGAATACTTAAGTCACGAATTTGGTACACACTTAAGGAAATGTGGAATCATTTCACAGCTCACGCCGCCTGGAACACCTCAGCGAAACGGTGTGTCCGAACGTCGTAATCGCACCCTATTGGATATGGTGCGGTCTATGATGTCTCTTACCGATTTACCGCTATCATTTTGGGGATACGCTCTAGAGACAGCTACATTCACTTTAAATAGGGCACCGTCTAAATCCGTTGAGACGACACAGTATGAATTATGGTTTGGAAAGAAACCTAAGCTGTCGTTTCTAAAAGTTTGGGGATGCGATGCTTATGTCAAGAAACTTCAACCTGAAAAGCTCGAACCCAAGTCGGAAAAATGCGTATTCATAGGATACCCTAAGGAAACTGTCGGGTATACCTTCTACTTAAGATCCAAAGGCAAGATCTTTGTTGCCAAGAATGGATGCTTTCTGGAAAAAGAGTTTCTCTCGAAAGAAGTAAGTGGGAGGAAAGTAGAACTCGATGAAGTACTACCTCTTGAGCGGGAAAGTGGCGCAGCGCAGGAAACCATTCCTGTGATGCCCACACCAACTGAAGAGGAAAACAATGATGATGATCAAGGTACTTCGGATCGAGTTGCTGCTGAACTTCGTAGGTCCACAAGGACACGTTCCGCACCAGAGTGGTACGGCAACCCTGTCCTGGAAATCATGTTGTTAGACAACAATGAACCTTCGAACTATGAAGAAGCGATGGCGGGCCCGGACTCCAACAAATGGCTTGAAGCCATGAAATCCGAGATAGAATCCATGTATGAAAACAAAGTATGGACTTTGACAGACTTGCCCGATGATCGGCGAGCGATAGAAAACAAATGGATTTTTTAAGAAGAAGATGGACGCGGATGGTAATGTTACAATCTATAAGGCTCGACTTGTCGCTAAGGGTTATCGACAAGTTCAAGGGATTGACTACAACAAGACTTTCTCTCCCGTAGCGAAGCTGAAGTCCGTCCGAATCATCTTAGCAATTGCCGCATACTATGGTTATGAGATATGGCAAATGGACGTCAAAACGGCATTCCTTAACGGGCATCTTAAGGAAGAACTGTATATGATGCAGCCGGAAGGTTTTGTCGATCCTCGAACGCTAACAAAGTATGCAAGCTCCAGCGATCCATTTATGGACTGGTGCAAGCATCTCGGAGTTGGAAGATTCGCTTTGATGAGATGATCAAAGCGTTTGGGTTTATGCAGACTTATGGAGAAGCCTGCGTTTACAAGAAAGTGAGTGGGAGCTCTGTAGCATTTCTCATATTATATGTAGATGACATACTCTTGATGGGAAATAATATAGAATTTCTGGACAGCATTAAGGCCTACTTGAATAAGTGTTTTTCAATGAAGGACCTTGGAGAAGCTGCTTATATATTAGGCATCAAGATCTATAGAGATAGATCGAGACGCCTCATAGGTCTTTCACAAAGCACATACCTTGATAAGATTTTGAAGAGGTTCAAAATGGATCAGTCCAAGAAGGGGTTCTTGCCTATGTTACAAGGTGTGAGACTGAGCTCGGCTCAGTCACCGACCACGGCAAAAGATAAAGAAGAGATGAGTGTCATCCCCTATGCTTCAGCCATAGGATCTATTATGTATGCCATGCTGTGTACCAGACCCGATGTAAACCTTGCCGTAAGTTTGGTAGCAAGATACCAAAGTAATCCCGGCAAGGAACACTGGACAGCGGTCAAGAATATCCTGAAGTACCTGAAAAGGACGAAGGACATGTTTCTCGTTTTTGGAGGAGACGAAAAGCTCGTCGTAAAGGGTTACGTCGACGCTAGCTTCGACTCAGATCTGGATGACTCTAAGTCACAAACCAGATACGTGTATATGTTGAATGGTGGAGCAGTAAGCTGGTGCAGCTGCAAGCAGAGCGTCATGGTGGGATCTACGTGTGAAGCGGAGTACATGGCAGCCTCGGAGGCAGCGCATGAAGCGATTTGGGTGAAGGAGTTCATCACCGACCTAGGAGTCATACCCAATGCGTCGGGGCCGGTCAAACTCTTCTGTGACAACACTGGAGCTATTGCCCTCGCCAAGGAGCCCAGGTTTCACAAGAAGACCAGGCACATCAAGCGTTGTTTCAACTCCATCCGTGAAAATGTTCAAGATGGAGACATAGAGATTTGCAAAGTGCACACGGATCTGAATGTCGCAGATCCGCTGACTAAACCTCTCTCGCGTGCAAAACATGATCAACACCAGAACTCTATGGGTGTTCAATTCATCACAATGTAACTAGATTGGTGACTCTAGTGCAAGTGGGAGACTATTGGAAATATGCCCTAGAGGCAATAATAAAAGTCTTATTATATTTCAATGTTCATGATAAACGTCTTTTATTCATGCTATAACTGTATTATCCGAAAATCGTAATACACGTGTGAATGCTTAGACCACAATATGTCCCTGGTGAGCCTCTAGTTGACTAGCTCGTTGTGATCAACAGATAGTCATGGTTTCCTGACTATGGACATTGGATGTCGTTGATAACGGGATCACATCATTAGGAGAATGATGTGATGGACAAGACCCAATCCTAAGCATAGCATAAAAGATCGTGTAGTTCGTTTTGCTAGAGCTTTGCCAGTGTCAAGTATCTCTTCCTTCGACCATGAGATCGTGTAACTCCCGGATACCGTAAGAGTGCCTTGGGTGTATCAAACGTCACAACGTAACTGGGTGACTATAAAGGTGCATTACAGGTATCTCCGAAAGTATCTGTTGGGTTGACACGGATCGAGACTGGGATTTGTCACTCCGTATGACGGAGAGGTATCTCTGGGCCCACTCGGTAATGCATCATCATAATGAGCTCAATGTGACCAAGGGTTTGGACACGGGATCATGCATTACGATACGAGTAAAGTGAGTTGCCGGTAACGAGACTGAACAAGGTATTGGGATACCGACGATCGAGTCTCGGGCAAGTAACGTACCGATTGACAAAGGGAATTGCATACAGGGTTTGATCGAATCCTCAACATCGTGGTTCATCCAATGACAACATCGAGGAGCATGTGGGAGCCATCATGGGTATCCAGATCCCGCTGTTGGTTATTGACTTGAGAGCGTCTAGGTCATGTCTGCATGTCTCCCGAACCCGTAGGGTCTACACACTTAAGGTTCGGTGACGCTAGGGTTATTAGGAAGACTAGTATGTGACTACCGAATGTTGTTCGGAGTCCCGGATGGGATCCTGGACGTCACGAGGAGCTCCGGAAGGGTCCGGAGGTAAAGATTTATATATGGGAAGTTGTCAAACGGACACCGGGAAGTTTCGGGGTCATACCGGTATTGTACCGGGGCCACCGGAAGAGTTCCGGGGGTCCACCGGGAGGGGCCACCCCTCCCGGGGGGCCACATGGGCTGCGTGGGGCAGGGAGCCAGCCCCTGGTGGGCTGGCCGCACCCCCTCCCTTGGGCCCATGCGCCTAGGGTTGAGGGGGGAACCCTAGAGGGGGCGCCCCCCTTGGCTTGGGGGGCAAGCCACCCTCTCCCCCTCTCCCCTTGGCCGCCGCACCCCCCCTAGATGGGTTCTAGGGGGCCGGCCCCCTTCTCCCTTCCCCCTATAAATAGAGGGGTGAGGGGAGGGCAGCCGCACCACCCTCCAAGGCGCAGCCCTCCCCTCCCCAACACCTCTCCTCCTCCGTGTGCTTGGCGAAGCCCTGTCGGAGTACTGCCTCTCCACCATCACCACGCCGTCGTGCTGCCGGTGGAGCTGTCTTCCTCAACCTCTCCTTCCCCCTTGCTGGATCAAGAAGGAGGAGACGTCTCCCGTCCCGTACGTGTGTTGAACACGGAGGTGCTGTCCGTTCAGCACTTGGTCATCGGTGATTCAAATCACGTCGAGTACGACTCCATCATCACCTTGCAAGCTTCCGCACGCGATCTACAAGTGGTATGTAGATGCTAACTCTCTCCCTTGACTCGTTGCTTAGATGAACTCATAGATGGATCTTGGTGAAACCGTAGGAAAAATTTTAATTTTCTGCAATGTTCCCCAACAAGTACTTGGAGAAGGACCAGAAGATTTCAAGACTCTGATGAACCAGGCAAGCAACCCTTTGACCATGACACACCTCTTGTTCATTGCTACCCTTTTTCCGATTATATGATGATGAAATATGACTGTGGCAGACTTGTTGTGAACCACCACATGATGCATAGCCTTACTCATGACATTACCTTGTTCATGATTGCATTGTCAAGAGTCTAGTTGATGCATAATGATGCATGTGTACCATGAACTCTTCATGGATACATTCTTTCGAAAACCCCATCGGGTGCCCCTAATGCCCTTGTTGAACTAAGGTCACCACTTGAGGAAGAACTGGTGTACCGAAGAGAGATTCTGGAGTGTGTAAAATGATGGATTAGATTTATGTGTGATTACCGTCCCAACCAAACATGTGCAACCACTCAACCCCTTTATGGTACGGGGCATTATTGATTACTTAGGCTGATACTAGCATGGTGCCCACATTACTAGTGACGGGAGTGACTTGAGCTCACTCTCGGGACGGGGTCGTGCTTGGATAGGCGGCCATGACTGTTTTCATAGGGCACCGGACACATCGTTGGTCCCTTCGTGTATGTGTGATAATGTGAAAAGGGCAGAGTCCCACGATCTTTTGCTTATACACGCGGGCCATGTATCAATGAGTGGACCCTATGTTAGTGTCGTCTAGGGAAAGGTAATGATCGGGTGCTTCCCCTGAGTACTTGAGGTACTACGGGATCGTGGATGACACGAAAGCTTCCCGGATCTTGTGGGTAAAGTGCGCAACATCTGTAGAGTGTCAAACTATTCGAATAGCCGTGTCCACGGTCATGGACAGTTGGGAGGTGCTACTTAAACTATGTCCAGAAATTTTACAATCTCGGTGCATGTGTGTCTGGAAGAGAGCTATTTGTGTCAAGGTGGTGACTTGACATGTTGAGTGAAATGGCATTGATCCAAACTCTATTGATGTTGATATCTGTAACCTGTTCTCAAGGTTACCCATGTCCATTGATGCATATCTCACAAATTGATAGGACTTCTCAACTAGCGTGAAGCTAGGTAGCTTACTTGTTGTACAATTGCATTGTTACTTTGAACCAAATCATGGATTGCTTCCGAGTACATTCAAAGTACTCATTGGCTTGCCACTTGTTATTTTATTGGCCAGGCACGAAAGATCATGATGTGAAGAAGAGGTCTTTGGTGATGATCGTGCGAGCTAGGACGCTTTCCCAGTTAGAAAGCCTGTAGGGTTAAAGCAGATGGCATGGGTCCAAGTTATTGATGAAGATTTTCGCTGCAATATTATACTCAAGGCTTGACCATAATGGTCTTAATTTATGTAAGACGGTATGTATGGATGTAAGACTCTTGTTATTCAGCTTCTGTGTGTTCAGTGAGCATTGATCTCTGGGATCACTGTACACGTGCATTCGGTGATCACGACTTATGAGTCGGGGTCCCCACAGCGGGATACAAAAAAAACAATAGTTTTATGTAAGGACATGCTTAATAGACAGATGTACTATGTAGTAAATACAGGAAGGCATGCCACATTAACAGGTATAATGTATAAGCTAAGAAGACTAGCACATGCAGTTTAACCAGATTGGAAGAATTACAATCTAGACACCATATGCAACATGCAACCACATATCACGCTGCCAGGTTAGAGTAAGCACCTGCGATGCTAGTGTAGGGGAAATGTTGTAATCAACTACAGAGCTACGTTCACTATCTTGATCTAGCATTTCTGTTTCTTGAGAATCATGTCGGGAGGCTGACGCTGCATTCTTTAAATGAGGAGTAGTCCCCTTGCCTGCCTCATCATAAGTGATTGATGAGGAATACACAAGAACATTAGTTTGATGTAAGAACATGGTTAATACACAGATGTACTAGTATGTACCAAAAACAGAAAGGCATGTCATATTCAAAAGGTATAATGTGTAAGCTAAGCAGATGCATTTTAACCAAATTGGATGCAATACAAGCTAGACATCCGGCTGGAGTGGTGAGCATGATCATCTAAGACCTGAGAGCCTGGTGGGAGGCGCGCTGCTTCGCCACCATGATAGATTTTTAGTTGGCTTCCAGGTGATGCCTATCTTTGCTAGGCTTGTCACTGGCTCGGCCAGTGCCCTGACTAGCTATTTGTCTTCTAAGCCCGACTTCGGCCTTTCAAATACAAGCTAGACACCATATGGAACATGCAACCTCATATGACACCGCGAAGTTAAAGCAAGCACCTGGGATGCTGGTTAATAGCGAGCAAGGTCATCAACTCCAGAGCTACGTTTATCGGCTGCATCTGCTGACAGTGCACCCTTTATAGCGTTGTAACGTGTCGTGCCTAACCGCGAAGAAAGCTGGCCCAACTTCTCTCTTTTCTTTGCTGCGTCTCTCGAGGTAGAGTCTAAAATACCCTTGCATAAAAACAAAATAGTGAGAGTATGGTGTGCAGAACTAGTGCACTGTAAAAGTAGCAGATAGCAGGTGGCTGAAAAATAAATGACAGGACACATATGATAGCTCTACAGCATTGCATGGCAAACAAAATTAGATTCTACTCCGTATGATTTTGTAATATGTGAGCACAGGAAATGCAGGTACTCCTCCAGCACACCACCACATGTGGTCATATCTAAGATAACAGTCAACTGAAAATAAATAGGTCAGTCGATTTTTCTAATGAACCGTACGTTCTATAAGGAATGGGAAGATGGCCTTCATCTACCTCCCGCCAGTCACTATTGACAATCTTTCTCGAACCGCCAGCGACCATCGGCCCATACCCCTGCCTCCGCCGCCCCGCCCTCCCCTCGACCTCACACCACCGCCATGCTTGGCAGCGCCCCCAGGCCATCCCTTTAATCCCGGCCGACTTCCAGATCGGGCACCAGTAGCTCTAGGCCGCACACGCCCCTAAGATAAACACCAAGGCGCTGCTTCCCCGGTGTAATAGGCGTACTAGCGCCTGTTATGCCGGGGAATGCTTCCGTTAATTGGAATCAACTGGCCAGAAATTGAAATTCAGGGGGGCGATGGACCTCTAGCTAAGGTGAAATAGTATATGAGGAGAAACCTTGTGCATCGCGAGTTACTAGGAACATCTAGTATGAAGAAGAAGCGGTCAACTTGTGTCTTCTGTGAGATGAATACCGTGCAAGCACACACGTAAGATTTGCACGAATAAGGGAAGAGGAGTACTGTTATCAGTTGCCAGTGTGGTGTCGATATGTGGCGGCGATCTTGTTGTTTTTCCCGGGGAACCGATGTTTTAGAGAGCCGTGGATCCTTGGACAAACCCATGGCCAAATTGTTGACTGTGTTATTGTGGCTGTATATCGGCGAAGGGGAAGCAGATCCGAGGCGGCGAAGGACGGCGTAGCAGGAACAGCTCCGGTGCGGTGGACGGTGGCGAAGTTGGAGCGGCAGCGGTGAGGAGGAGGACGACGTGGTTGAATTGGCTCGGGTATGGACGGTTCGGCCTCGGCTTCAACTACTGGCCATGGAGGGCATTGCAGTTGAGGTTGAGGTGGACTACGACGTCGGGGTATCGGCTCCGGCGTGATGGAGGAGGGCGGCGGTTGATGGGTGGGATGGGGTGGCGGACGGAGGACGCCGGGGTTTCACGGCGGGTGGAGAGGTAGTTTTGGCGCCCACGGAGTACGAATGGGAATCAGACGGGTGGGGGGGAACCATGTTTCGGTCTGGGACGCGCTTGTTTTTGGCTTTTTTGAACACAAGATGGGACGCGCTTGTTTGAAATTTGGGGAAAGTACAAACTTTGCCCCCCTCTTAAATTTCGGACCTACTGCGGGTCAGGGGTAGGATGGTAATCCCAGGTGTCCCAAATAGTGGGCGGGAGCGATTTGGGCCGCGCGCATGTGTGCTTAGGCGGCCATTGTGTATGAATGTTTTTCGGAGGCGGTTGTGTGGCGTCTAGATGAAGCTACAAACCTACCCCAGCCTAGACCTTTGGACGTCAGGCCGGTAGGTTTCACGGGTCGGAGTTATTAGAAAAGTAATTTCCTTGTACTACCAAACATTGGTCTCACGCGGTTTCGGGCAAGTAGAGGCTCTTTTGGCCCTTCGTTCGAAATTTTGAAACACAAGCATTCACGTTTAGAGTACTCTTGAACTATGAGGATTGGCCTAAATAGACAACATTATATTTGACCTTGTATGTTTGAAAACCTCATTAAATTATCCTCTTATTTTTGAAATTTTGATACTTGAAAATCCTATAACTACGGTTATTTTGGAATGGAGGAGCTAAATTTGAATCTATTTTGTACACGACTACATATGCTATTATGTACAAAATCAAAGCAAAGATTGGTGCCCCCATAATTTAGGTATGATTTACAAATGCCATGATATCAAATTCAAATAATTGAATGGACTTCATGTTGAATTTGATTTTTTTAAACCACCTTAAGTTTAATTCAAATGTATGCTAGTTCATAGGTAGCTATTTATAATGTCCATTGTGTAACTTCCGTATGTATAATGTGCTTTACACACACAACATGAACTATACTCACGTTTATATTCGATTGCTAAAGCAATGCATTGTCTGGAATTCAAAATACTAACTATGTGGATCAATTGTGTCGAATAATAAAATAGACATGCTCAAATTTGATAGAATCTAGATGTCTGATGGATCAATGACCGCTCCTTATGTGAATTGCAAATATCATGATCCCATCCTAATATTTGGATACAATTTATATCTTTAATCAATGTGTACAGTAGTCTTTTACGTGTAGTTTCACTCTCCATCGGTGGTCTCTCACACATGCTCACACACTCTCTCCCGAGGTATCTTTCTTGCACACATGCTCTAGATATAACCCTCCCTCCCGCTCGTAGCCATTTACATCTGTTTTCACTAACCTTTATCACAAGCACTCTTCCTCTTGCAAGCATACACACGCACAATCCCCATCGACCCTTTCTATATACATGGACCTGCCTACGTGTCTCATGTACGCACATTATCTTTAGGCCTGTCTCTCACGCATTGTCTCACACCTCTCTTCCTAATCGACGAGTATGATTCTAGCAGAGCATTCTATAGGATGCCCCTAAAGGTTAGGTTGGATGAATAGTAATATTAGAGATAAAGGGGTTACCTTAGTCCGAGAACCTAGGGTTACAAATCCTAGCCGGCTTTGTCGGTGGACACAGAGTCCTTCACAATTCTGCTATCTTTGTCTTGTACGACTAGTCAGCCATGGGTCTTCCAAAATGTGTCACAGGCCGACCAATGTGGCGCAGGACGGAACCGAACGAAGGGCCTCACCTCGACCCACCGGACCTCACGCGGTGACACACCCTCTGCCCCCACGTCTCATTATCTTCTCACACCCACACATACCAACACAAACACCACACACATAAAAAATTTCTCCTGGTGCCTCTATTTCCTCCCCCCTTGCATATACACACTCAAGGGAATGGAATCTCTCGCCGTGACATCATATTGTCTCTCTCTCTATACCACTCTCATTTCTCGTGCTATCTCTCCCACGCCCCCACCCCCACCCCATCAGCCCCTCTATCCATGCCTCTGTCGAATACGTAATACACACACATACCTCTCTAGGCCTCGCCAAATGCATCAACTACACATTCACACATGTTACATCACGTACCCCATTGATCTAAAAAGCCCTCTCTTCATGTTTATTTCACATACAACATTCCTTTTGAATACAGTGTGGCTAAAAAATTATTTTAGAGTTTCTACAAATACACAACATTCCAAAGTTATATGGAGGAGTACGAACGCTAATTTGCATTGCATGGTGCCCACAATGATATTTATTCCGCACTGTGAATTTGTATATTTTTATACTATATAAAAAGTTAGTCATAATAAAGAGAAATAAAGAGCATCTCTCTCTCCATCGCATACCCCCCTGTACGCCCCTTTCACGTATGCACACAAAACTATCTCCAGGTCCTCTAAAAGTAAGCCCCCAGAAAATTCACGCATGTTTCATCTTTCTCTTGCCATATATGCAATGATGATCATTGTATTTGAAGCGAAAGCACGATACGTACATTGGACTTCAGAATCCACTCATTACGGTCACCATTTACGTTTAGTGGTTATTATATAGTCACGGGCTCACCGTACAACTCTGTATTTGCTCATGACATGACTAGTTGACCAGTTAAACGCTCCATGTGGCAGCTCTAGTGTTGCATCACATTATCTCACTACCATCGTGCCCACCTATCGGCTTGTGTCTACTCTACATCTACACTCTTATAAAATACATAAAATATAGTCTTATAAAAAACAGAGTTGGTGATGATGGTGTGCCTGCCATCCTGCAATATAGGCCGTCCGATTTATATCTAATGGATAGGAAAGAAACTATAGCAATTTTGCAAAAAGGTACCCACACACCTCTCCACATTTGAAAATAAGGCCTTCCCTCTTTCATCCTTTTCTCTCACAAGATAAACTATTCATACAAATGCATCTTGATGTTACGTGCAACGCACGGGCATCTTGCTAGTAAGAATGAAAACAAACGACAAAAAAATATTTGGACGGTGGTTCGAAGTCATGACCGCGGGCACAGCGGACAAGGTGGCCTTGTATTGGTATGTAGAGCCGTCTGTTTTAACACACAGGAGCTGGTGTGGTGATTATACACACACACAAGCATGCACACGAACTACATGCATGCAACACTCACACAAACACATGCGCCCATGCACGCATGCAACACTCACACGTACACACACAGCCACGCACACATGCAACACTCACACTCACACGCACACACGCACGCATGCATGCACACACCAGTACACCACACGACCAACACACACTCTCATGCTCAAGTGCTCAACCTATATGTGCATGCGCACACATCAGGCCCTGACAGACACATACACAACCAGGTGATTCCCGTGCACGGGTTGGAGTCTTGTCGTGCCTGCGTAAATTTGTGTTTATCTGACCTTTCCCCTATGCGAACTGACAGGTGGGACCCACAAGGAACGTGGTCAATTTAACTAGTCAACATGGCGCCACACAGACTATTTGGCCGGTCAATAGAGTGCAATCTGATGCTGAACCGTGAGCAAGTGACCGTATAATCATCGCAAAACGTATATAGTGACCGTAATTAGCTTATTCTGAAGTTCGGTGACTGTATTACGCTTTTCTCTCTGTAGGCCCTCCAAAACTACATCTGTACATGTTCTCGCATGTTACATCTAACAACTATGCAATACAACACTACTACTACACTCTCACACAATAAATCATATGTTTTTTTAGTTTTACTAGATATCATATTGTTACTTAGACCTCTCCCAATGCATTGGTGCTAAAGTGGGGTGTTAAGTGCATTAAAATGCTTAGCAACTAATGTCCCCAATGCATCGGTGCTTAGGTTTTGTAGCTAGGCTTTCTCTATTTAATTGTTTAGTAATAAAACTCCTTCATGTATTGGTTGGTAGTCTTTTTGTCTAGGTTCACTTGCTTAGCATTGGTTCTCGTTGGGGTCACCATAATCCTCTCTCTCCTCTTTAATTGCTTTGCCACATCATTTTTCTGCCTATGTGGCATCCTTAGCACCTGTACACCGTGGAGCACTGGGAAAGGCCTTAATTATTCAGTTTGCATACATTAAAATTGCCTTTGAAATATATGGCCAGTATCATCTACCACATGGGAAAAATCCCGCCCTTTCCGTTTAATCAGGTTTGTATCGATGGATCGTGCAAAATATCAAAACTATAGTACTATACAGTACAAGTGACAGTTCATTGGGCCGTTGTGTCGTGTACTCCTCCGTCGTAAGAGTGGAGCGCTCGCTTTCATAAATCTTCTAGTCCCTTTCGCCGACATGTGGGACATCAAGCTACCGGGTCCACGTGCCATACCAGAATACAGTGCAGAGCAGCCGGGGTGAAGCACCCCAGTCATGGCACCGGCGTAATAATGAGCAATGAGGCGTCAAATCACAAAGTTGCACCTTTCCTGCAGTTAAGTTGGAGGGACGAAGTAATAATGCTAAAAAAAGAAGTTGGAGCGACGAAGAAACCATCATTTCACTCGTTGCTGAATCCGCTTCTCCCTCATCTTCTTCAACTTAACCATGTGTTGCTTCTGCTGTTGTTCTGCCTCATGTGGGACGCGGATCGGCTTGGTAAAGCACTAACATGTGGGACTGCTTGTTAGCAAACCGCCAGGACAACGTCGTCTGAAAATAAGAAACCTCCCCCGCCATCCGCGCGGCAAAATCACCTCCTTTTTACTAATCTTGATTCTATAGATTTTTTAGATCAATATAATTGAGATTTGTATAGATAGCACACAGGAGCAAAACCAAGTGGTACGGTTAAGGGCATCCACAATGTGTAGCCAAATGTGAAAATAGCTTTTGGCATCGTGGGAACCATTGTGGACGGTGTTGCCAAAGCCAAAAAGATGGAACCGAAGCTCCCTGATTGATTGATTAAAGGAATAGAAAAATGCAACATCTCTCCTCTTTCTCCCATGCTTGGACGCATGTAGTATAGTATAGAGCATAGAGTCTACTCCCCTATCCCTTCTATCACAAATCACAAAGCAGTGAGGCGTCAAATAACAAAAGCACGGACGAAGCAACCATCATTTCACTCTTCGTCGACTCCGCGTCTCCATCGTCTTATATCTCACCGCACTAAGCTGGATGAACGACGCTATTGTGTACTCCTAGTAGTACTAGTCCTTTGGTTCAACGGACTTCCTGGATGCAAATAAGGCGGTTGTCTCGGCTTGAAGGTGGCACTTGCGAACGACTTACCGTGGTCTACCTTAACGGTGTTCTCCATCGAACGCACCTCGCCAAACCACAAAAAAAGATATCGTCGACGTCACTGCAATGGGGAAGGAAGTCGAATATAGTTAATACCTCCATTTTTTGTACACAAGTCCAGTATATCAAAATTACAATTTGCAAAAGGCCACTAACACCAATCGAGGCAAAATTGATGGGGCTTGCCTTGTACTAGCAACCAAGGACATTAATATCCCCTACATGCACGCGGAAGTGAGAAGGTTGGTTTGCATGGCGCTGCATTAATCAAGCGATGAGGAGTGAGATGGTTAGCTCTTTGGTCTTTGGAGAAAAAATACACATTAATTGACATGTGAAACAAGGATTTGTATCGATTAAATCCAGCGAAGGAAAACCCCGCCTTTCTTTTTTAACAATAGTACTCCTAGTACGTATGTACTTATCCTGTTTGGGTCTAGGCCTTGCATTGCCAAACTTCACCACACATTTTTGCCAAGCTTGCCTAAAGTTTTCAAAATGATAAGGAGTTACACTTGTGCATGGCTGTCGTGGTCGCACCACACCCTCACACGGTCGCTCCTGCACGCCGCGGTCGCACCGCACCCTCATACAGTCGCTCCCGCATGCTGCAAACCCAACCAAGGGAATGCACCCTCACTGACACGTGCTATCACATGTGAACAAACCAAACTCGGCCATCCTATCGCTGACACATAATTTTCATTCATAGAGTATGTTTATCCAACCGCATGTTGGGGAGTATCCGTACGGCCCGTGCGGTGGTCTGTTGGGGAAGAAGAAGAGGCGAGGAAGAAGGAAAGAAGGGTTAGGAGACGTAGGATATTCATCCAACCGCCTGAAATGGTAGACTGACCCAAGTCAGGCGACTTGCATAACAAATATATGTTTTTGCATAGCAAAAGATCCATCAAAACAACAACATAAAGAAAAACTATCACTGCTCGCGGAAAGAGACGGCCTCGTCATCTTTGGTTGCCGGCGCAAACCAGCCATAGCTGCCGACGTGTGTCTCCGCACCGTGGTTGTCCTCGGCCTCCAGCTACTCATTCAAGTGGATCGTGCGGGCGCTCTGCACGAACGAGAGCACAGCCCGGTTCAAGTCGAGGACGTCTAGTTCCGCCTGCAGGAGGGCCTCGATGGCAGCAGCATCCGTGCCTCCGCGTCGAGTTGAGCCTCCGCCGCCCGACTCAAGTCCAGGACATCTGGTTCCGCCTGTAGGAGGGCATCGATGAGAGTGGCATCTGCAGGGAGGGCAAGGCAGGGTTACCTACATCATAGGATCCACTTCCACTACTACTCCCTCCTTCCATTTACTATATAGGGCCTAATGCGTTTTTCGAGGCTAAGTTTGACCAAATGTTAGAGTAATAATATATGACATGCAACTTACACAAAGAATACGGTCAATTTGTATGTGAAGGAGTTTCCAATGATATAATTTTCACATTATACATCTCATGTACTATTAATCTTGTCAATAGTCAAATGCGGTTTTAAAAACGCATTAGAGCATGATTAATAATATAGCCTGTCGATGGCTATGAGAGACTGCCATGTCATCTATAGCCATCATCTATTATATGCACTCATACGGTAGTGTGGGCTATAAGGTTGGCTATTTCCGCAAAAAAATATATAAGGTTGGATATTGTATTAGTACTTTTTTCCATCTCCTCTCTATCTCTTTGTTCATATTTATTGTACTATTTAACTAGGAATGCGTATATAGCTAAGGCTCTTGCATGAGAGCTCACTCCCCTTACTTTTTCACATCTCTCTCCTCCACATAGGCCCTATATAAATGGAAGGAGGGAGTACAGATGTTGTCAGTACTCCACGTGTACTATTGGACAGGGAGCTTTAAAAAGTTACTATTGGACTGGCTATACGTGGCGAAATCCTACTAGGAAGAGCATGCGCGAGAAAAAACACATTCACGTGGTTGAAACAAATTGGAAACCATCTCGAGTACAAATCTAGGAGTACATACGAATCTAACAATATTGATTGGGCGTTGTTGAATGTTGATACCTTTTTGATCAAAGTAGAGATACTTTGACTACACATAAAACTTATATGTAAACTAGAAAGGATAGGAGGGAGTATATTGTACGTTCAAAAATGAAACAAACATTGAATGCCCTTTATATATGATTTGCGGATGCTATGATCACCGGTTCAAAATTTTGAATCCGCCTTTGGTATCACGTGCCCCCACTCGTTCTCTCTCGATTTCATCTTGGGGTCCAGAGATTGATTGAAAGAGGACTAGGGTGGGTACATGCGAATGATACTCGGCGGAATGTTCAAATGAGGCATGCGAGAGGATGGACTCGACCGGAGGGCGACATGATCGATGGAGAAGAGGGTTGGAGAGGAATGAGAAATAAGCAAACGCCACATGACTATACTTGAATGGCTCAAATAAACAATAGGTTGTCTCGCTTGGCCTACATAGTGAAAGGCCTAATGCGCAACGCGGAGCACTAACGCTCGAATATGGCCAGGAAAACAGGGAAACCGACATGTGGGGCACACCCGTCGGGACGATGTAGCGCAGACTAGTCCAATGGAGGAGCTGGCCCACGACCTCCTCGGCACCGACAACCGTTCATGTGGGTCATTGGGGCCAACAACATGGCATAGCTCCAGCACCGCCTCTAGACACGTGACCGCGGTGAGCGACACGCTCATATCATCTCTAGACACGGTCGGTTTCAATGTGCCGAGGGTGGCGTTAGTGCTGTGGCACGACCAACAGTATGTTTTGTTTATGCCCAAGGTTGCCCATCAAAGCATTGGGTAGCCAAAATTTTGGTTGAGGTATTGGTTGCCCATGATTTGTCCGACATTGGCAAGAAAAATGAACTAGAATTGGCTAGAGTTCATTGGCATGCCAAAAAAATGGCAACCATCCAAACAAAGACCAATCTTTGGGTCATGACCAAAATTTTGGTAAGGTGCACTTTGGCCACAATCCAAACACACCCTAACACCCGGCTCTTCGAGGATGCATGGGGCGCTGCGACGCGTCCGCGGAGTGGTGTAGCGCGGCTAACTGCATCCTCAGGACCTGAGACCATGCCGGGTCGTCTTGCTTTTTCAATGACATGCGGGGATCGCATGTGAGCAAAGGGCATCTCCAACGTTGCCACGACCATAGCTGACTACCCTGGCACACCAAAACCCTCGTCCCTCGCGCCGTCACGCGGTGCGTTCCCAGCCGGCGCCAACTGCACGCATTCATGTCGTCCGTTCATATATCGTCCTTAAGAGGCTCGGTGCCCGAGGAACTAACTCCGGCGACTTAATGAAGCACCCGGACACTTTGCCTCACCGGAATGCGCTACTTAAAGCGGCAATGCCCGGCTAACCTCCACACCATAGCGCATCGTCCTCCTACCTGGCACCACATCCGCCATGACCGCAAGTCCAAACGCTCTGCGGGAGAGCTTGTCTTCGGGGATGAAGCTCGAGGTCGCCACCCTCGCTCAAGTCGCCTCTCGCGACGCAATAGCGGTGTAGCCGGACGCGGACGCAACCGCACAAGCGGTGGCCACGCTGGCGGCCGACGACAGGACCACCGTCAGCCACGCGTCCTACTTGCCGCCGTCCAACGTCCGGCACTGCCGAGGTCGGGGACTCTGTCGGCGTTCTGGGAACGGGGGTCCCCAGACTTGCCTGCCTGCGGCCTGTGGCGTGGCTCGAGTGGTGGCCCAGCACGGCCCATCTTCATCAGCGCAAGACTCAAGACCCCCGCGATGGGCCAAGCCTCGCGGGGCGGACGACACAAGACTTCCTCAGGAATGGTGTCATGGAATTAACACGTCAGATGTCCTCATGAAAGGACTTAGTCATGGAGCCATCGTAACGGGTTAGCTTGAAGGGGTTAAACCGGACAAGGGACACGAGAGTTTATACTAGTTCGGCCCCTTCGATGAAGCTGAAAGCCTACGTCTAGTTGTGATGGAACTGATTGGGTTTCGATGACCAGGGAGCAAATATGCTTGCATGAGTCTCGAGTTGTTCTCTGTTGTCCCTGAACCGCGGCCGGGTCATCCCTTTATATACACAGGTTGACACCCGGCCGGTCTACAGAGATCCAAGCCGACTCATACAAAGTGTTCGGTTTGGTCTCTCCTTCCCTAACTTACATTACAAGTTACATAGTCTTGGCGGTTTACCACTATGGGCCCTAATCCGCCTTTGGGCTTTTAGGCCTCTAAGCTCGTTTAACATTTTCACCATCTTCTGGATTCTTTCATGGGCTTTGGCATAGTCGAGGGTGAACCAGGCCCTCCTGGCCGATTTACACTCAATAGCTATATTCCCAACATTAGGCCCCAGTTTGATTTGAACCTGTTCATGTCAATCTTCAACATCTTCAAAGACATATTGTAAACGTCCTCATGTATCTTCATAAACTGCCAGATTGCCTTCTCCTATAAATCTTGTTAAACCGCCGTGTCGTCATCTTCGGGATATAGCAACGGTCCATCATGACATCATCTCTGTATAAAAAGATTAAAAAGATTCCCTTCACTTAATGGTTATCCCGAAAATCGAGGCGACAAGCGCGCCCACTCTGCCGTTTCAGGCTCCTTGATTCTCGCGCCTGCCATTTATTCTTTCCTCTATAAATAAGGCCCGAAGGCCCTTTCCCCTTTTTTCCCTTCTGCGCCTTCTTCTTCCTCGCAACACTCCAGCTCTGAAGCTCCGCCGCCGTCCTCGACCTTCGAACGCTGCATCAACAAAGGCCGCTCCATCAACCTGGTTGTACCAGAGACCTTCAGTGTTCCTCCGCTGACCTGCGCGTCCGGTAAACTTTCTTCCTTATAACCCTAGATCTGAATGTTAGGGCTCCCGTTTTCACCTGCGTTCATAGGTGTTCATATCTAGTTCCTTCGTACACGCTTCTGCCATAGCTTGTTTGATTCAACTGTAGTATTAATCTCGTGCAGTAATCACTCCGTATCCCGTTTAATACTTAGTAAGCCTTCCTTCTTGTTCAGAATCCCTTGACAGAATGCACAGACTTCTCTGTTTCTATTTAGCGCCTTTATAGATCACAGAAAAAATTTCTTTACGGAAGTGCGGTAGATCCAAATAGATTTGATCATTGTGTGAAACCTGTTTCGGTCAACACTTAGCAGAAATTTTGAATCCTGGCCCTTCTCCCTATGTGCGGTTTAACCTTTGATAGCCAATCCACCATATATCATTAGCCCTCTCTTAAACCGCCAACTGAACCTTGCATAGTAATTTTCTGGTTTACCACTTAATTGTACACTTTAAACCATTAAATTGTAAACCGGCATTTATTTTTTCTTTTAGTTCCCCTCTTCCGGGATGACCAAACAATTCTTTGCTTGCAATTGGGTTCCGTCCCGGATCACGGAAACACAAATCAATGATTATGTCACCACGGGTGCTTTAGCCTCAAAAAGGGTTCTCCATTGGCAGGTTCCGGAATCAGAATGTCCACCTAAACCTCAAGATGGAGAGGTGATTGTATTTATGCAACACTTAGACCGGGGATTCAGTCCGCTCGGATCAAAAAAATTCCGGGAGGTCCTCGCAAGCTTCCAACTCCATCCGCAAGATATTGGTCCGAACTCTGTGTCCAATATATGCAACTTTCAAGTATTCTGCAAAGTCTATCTTCAAGAAGAGCCAACCGTGGAGCTGTTCCGGGACTTCTTTCATCTGAACCGCCGTACAGAATTCTTAGACGGTCCCAACATAGAGCTTGGTGGCGTTTCAATTCAGAAAAGGAAAGACATTGACTTCCCTCATGCAAAACATCATAGCCATCCTAAAGATTGGAACCAGACCTGGTTTTACTGCCGGAACACTGCCTTGATGGAGAAAATCCTTTGCCGGGTTATCGCCCTCATCGGCTTAGCAACGGCCACCCATTACATTCATGTTTGACCGCTGCAGAATGGAAGAACTTTGCACCTCAACTCGCCAAGCTCCGGGCTCTGATGGCCAACGGTTTGACTGGCATTGGTCTTGTCCGCTGCTGGGTTTCTTGGGGCATTTTGCCTTTAAGCCGCCGCCCCGGATTGATGCATGAATATACTGGCGATGTCAAAGACCCTCAACGATATCACAAAATAGTAATGACCGGTCTTGAAGTTACTGAATCGGTGAAGAAAATGCTTGATGAACCGATCTCTGCATGCAGCCAAACCGGGCTGCCTCCATTTTGCGTATCCAATAAACCGCTAGCGGTAAAGTTCATCTGAATACTTTACTGATTTGCCTCCGTATTAACTGTGTACTAACCTTGTCTTAATTTCAGGCTAACAACTCCTTTTGGAAACGGACTAAACCGGCCCGGGCTCCTCGTGCAAAGACCAAGGCCACCAAGAAAGCTGGCAAGAAGAAAACCACCGAGTCTTCTGATCCGCCAGATGATGAGGAATCAGACGCTGAGGTAGAACTTGACTCACTTGGTTCCTTTTTCGTATATCTTATTGACAATGACTATTCCCAGGATGATGCCGAGGCCAGCCATGCAGAACATGTTGAGGTAATCCTTCTTTCTTCCGATTGAGATCTTGTATCGGTTCAAAGAATTCGCCGCACAGTCCGGAAAGTAAAACAATCTCACCCCCTTGCTCATTTGGATCCAAAATTTTCTTTGAAGACACAGCAAGTTGAAGAGCGTCGCACAACCCGGCATAGTGGTCAGCAAATCACTTTGTTCGGTTTAGCAGATACGCCAACCCGGAAACATCGTCCAGAGGTGACTTGTTCTCCTGAAAAACGTTATCCTTTGAAAGGTTTCTTCCGATGCCCACTCAATCGGTCTGACCCGAATTACCAGGCCTCTTCCAACTCGTCTGGCGGTTCATCAACCACTCAGCTGCCCCCTCTCAAAGTCGTCGCTGGGTAAGTACATTACTCCTCAACTTTGTTTCTTCATGTGTCGGTTTATCATTATTCTAATCCTTTTGATGTTGTAGCGCCAAGGCTCGACTAAGCAAGAAAGCCAAGACCAGCGACCCTACTGATGATGTTGATCCGGAAAAGACCCCAGAGCATGATGGCGAAAACCCTAAGATTGCCATAGACAGCTCTGCTACGCAAAACCCAGGTGCTGATGCTGACCCGCCAGAAGTTGACATGGATGTACATGTTGATACATCACATCCTCCTGCTCCGCCAAGTCCAACAGTTGAACAGCGGGACTCAACTGCTGATCCGCCAAGCCCTATTAACAAACCGCCAAGCCCTACTGCCAAGGCGCCAAGCCCTGCTAAGAATGTCAACCCATCAAGCCCGACCAAAGATTATGATGTTGTTGTTACTTGCACTGGGTATACCGCCCCTGGTAATCCGGTTGCTCTATCTAAGCACACTGCCAAGGATGAATTCACTGCTATGAGCAAGGGGAAGGGGAAGATTGACTTGTCAGCTTACGTCGATCTCTCTACTCAAGACCAGCCGTGATTATGAAGCTGGTTTAGTAAACCTGATGAAGGAGCGCTACGAGTTAAACAGTTTGATCTTTGCTCTGTACCTTCATTGTATTGTAGCCCCCAAGGGCCGGTTTGTCTTTAGAAAGTCAAACCGGGACTTTGTATATTCCATATTGTACTTTATGAAACTTCCTTGTGTATTTCTGATCAAACACACATTAGCCCCCAAGTGCCATGATTAAAACTTATATTAATCCTTGGACTTCAATAATTAGCAGAAAAATGATCCGCATTAGCCCCCAAGTGCCAAGCGTATAACTGGTTATATGCTTGGGACTTTGACAAAGATATTGACATGCTCATCTTACTATTGCAGAGTGAGATAAACCAACAAGTCTCACAAATTGCTGACCTTCAAGAAAATCTGAAATCCCAACAAGCAGAAACCACCAAGGCCAAGGATGAATTGAAAACCGCCTTAACCACCATGGAGCAGCTCAAGGAATGGTTCAAGTCTGAGCAGGCCAACTGGGATACCAAAAAGGCTGGATTGCTGAAGCGGGCGGAAGACACTGAATCAGCTCTTAAATCGATGACAGAAGAGCTTACTGGATTAAAGGGCCAAGTCAATGCCATGATCTCTGCAATATTTGGTAAGCACTATTTGCCAAGGCTTTATGAATATTTTGCTTTGAAATTTCTCCGGTTTAACATGAACTTCTTAAACCGCTATAGGTAGTCGCATTGCTCATTTGGGTTCTGATATGTGGAAGAAACTTAAGGCCGCGTATACGCTAATTGAACAGCTGTATACTGGCGCCCATGTCACGACTGGTTTTTCAATAAAAGCCTTATTGAACGACCGACCTTTATGCAAACCAGTATAGGAAAATCCTTCTTACTGGTAGAAAAAACTTTGATACAGAAATCCAGTAGTATTAAATATAGCACAGGGTTGAGCTGAGGTTGCTCAACAATTTATTACAGGTACGCCAATATATTACATAAAGGCGGATAGGACACAAAGGCATGGTCGCATACTACTGGCTAGATATAAAAGTGGTGGTGGCTATGTCATAGTGGAGTGGGTAACAAGACTCTTAGTCCTGCAGCTCATCGAGCGTCGGAGTGAGGCTCGATGAATTTATTCGGGTAGCGGAAGCGGATATAATACAAGTGACCAAATCCAGGATCGCACGGGACTGACTGGGACTCCTCTAGGCGTCGGACTCTCTATCGTACTCTTCATCCATGAGATCGCCTTCGTCAACATCTGGCCAAATCAACAAGCCAGGTGAGTACTTTGAATGTACTCGCAAGACAGTTCGGACATAAGATATAACAAATGCAACACAATGCACCATGAGCAGTTAGCAATGCACACTCAAATAATAAATTTGCACAGCATGATAAATAAAAGGAAATCAGGCGGTAGTCCTCCCGAAATTCCAATAAAATAACTGGAAACCGATCAGGTGTCTGAAGCGACGCCACGAAAGGTGAAACAAATAAATTAACATGCCACAGTCGGGCGTCTGGGCGATACCACATAAAGGGCTTATAATGAAAAGTAAATGATAGTGCGCGCCACAGTCGGACATCTATGCGACATCACAGAAACGGCTTATAATGAAAGTAGATAACAGTGATGCCACAGACGGACGTCTGCCCGACATCTCGGAAAGGGCTTATATTGAAAGTAAATAACATGAGTGCCGCAGTCGGACGTCTGAGCGACATCGCAGAAAGGGCTTATATTGAAAGTACAAAACAAGAGTGCCACAGTCGGACGTCTAGGCGACATAGCAGAAAGGGCTTATACTCCATCATTCGTATTCAATAAATTCATGAAGATATATCACTCACAGGAAAAAACTCCGCACATAATAATGAACGGGTTAGTCCATCCACAGGAATAAACCATTAACCGAACGAAACACTCATGTTTGTTCTCCGGAGTTTTGTCACTGAGACTAACACCGACAAAGATAAGTTGAACATAGTCGTTGACCAAGATACGGTTACTTGAATGATTTTGACTCTACAGAGTTTGTACTATTTAACCACAGCCAATGGATTTCAGTAGTCACAAAGGACTAGTTCCGTTTACGGTATTTCGGTAGAAACACATCTAACCAGTACACACCCATTTCCACCGCACGATGCTAGGAATCACCCTAGGCAATGTTCAAGAAAAACTTTGAGATGGGGAGGCTACAACCTCGAATAGCATGGGATCAAATTTATATACGCGCGCTCTAAGGGGTGCCCCCCTCTCGGTCCCAACCGGAAACACCCATGCCCCCTGACCGGATGACTGACTTTAATCCAGGGCCATGGAACCCTCATCACGGCCTCTCTATTTGGTGTGTACGAGGGAAGTGGTTTGCAACTTACTAAACCATATTCTTTACAGAAAACATGTGGTAGCACGAAAGGAAACGGATGGTAACGTGACTCGATTCACATTGACCCTGGAGTTAAACAGTTTGGCATAAGACTGGCATGCTTCAACACTGCCATCTTACCACCTCTCATGTCACCACATGATCATATAAACTCACATCACAAGGTATATGGAGTTTCGAAGCTCACTTGCATCAACTTCGCATGTAACATACCACTTGCTGCTATACGTATGAACATGCCATAAACTAGCTACTCAAAGAAAACATGCAACACACTCAACATATCAAAGGTTCAAACATGCTTGCCTAGTTCGGAGTAGTCGGAGTCTAGCTCGGTGAAGTTCGCGGTCCCGTCACCTCCTCCGGTATCTACGGGTTCAAGAAAAATACGTACTAACGTAAATACCGTGTGTGCACAAAAGGCTTCCAAATATTTTTCAAATAAACATGAAAAAAAACTAGACAGAAAAATAAAGATGACAGAAAAGGAATCAATCAAAAATCTTTTTCTGTTTAAAAGTTATAAGGGTTTTAGTCCAGGGACCTCTTTGTAATCAAACAGAAAGTTTCCAGGGTTCATTTTATAAAAAGAAAACAGAAAACGTTTCGTCTAAAAGAAAAGAGAGGCTGACGGGGGAGTCCCACCCGTCAGGTTTGAAATCTGGAGGGAGGAAAACAGAGCACGCCGGCGCCAGAAGGCTGCGGTGGTCGCCGGCGGCGATCCATGGCGAGGCAGGGGGATCGGGAGGTACCTACGGGTTCACGGTGTCCTTCCGCACCTGAGGGTGATGGAGTTGAGTGTCGGCGAGCACCACGTCAACGACGGCCCCAACTCTGGCGGACGGTGGTTCGGGCGAGGTTGGTTCTCTTCCAACAGAGCTGCAAGCTTCAAATTGGGGCGTGGGTTAGGATTGTGGGTGCACTAGAAGGTTGCTGACCAGGTACGGGAGGCGGGGATGGGCTCACCTGAGCGAATCGAGCCGGAGCCCGAGATCGGGGCGGCCGGAGACGAGGAAGGAGACCTCCTCGAGGTCCTCTTAGTGGCTAGGCAGGGTCCTGGTGGTGTGGAGGTGTGGCGCTGGGTCGAGGGAGAGCCTGGGGGCTCCTTTTATAGCCGATCCGAGGCGGTGGCCGTGAACGGGATAACTCTGGTGGTGGGTACAGCGGGGCGATGGCCGAACGGGGTTGTCAGGCGGTCGGGCATCATTGTGCGAGTCTACTGGTGCCATCCAGGAGCTAAACTTGGCAAAGCTTGGGTGTTACCCCAATCCTTCGGCGGAACGGCCCACGTGACTCGACGGCGGCAGGGAGCGCGCCCTGCGCTTGCCAGGCCACGGCGACGGTGCCGCAGCGTGCACAGAGGAGGGAGTGGCCACGCGGAGGCCTCGGGTGGCTTGGGCGGTGCTGGATGGTGCCGAAAGCTGGCGCTGACCACTGCCAGCCGTCACGGGTGGTTCTGCCATCGCAGAAACTGTCGGCGTCGGCGAGACACGCCGCCACCGACGCCCACGCCCGGCCAAGCGAGTGTGCGGCGCATGGATAAGGAAGGGGTGTAGTGCGCAAAGTTCCAAGTGCGTGCACTGGTAAGATTGACGACGATCTCTGAAGAAAACGACACTGACGCCGCATGAATCTCTGAACTTTCTGAACCTGCACAGAAACAGCACCTGCCAAGTGTTCGACGAAATGAAATTGGCATGTGGGGAATTTTCCTTGAGCTGATCTTTGGTGGGATGGCCTCTCAATGCATCTGGGGGTTGCCTGATTTTTGGTAGAATTTTTTGAGAAGGGAAAATATGAATTTCACCAAAAATGATGAATCTGGCCCAAACTTGCAGTGAATGAAACTTGAAAATTTTTAACTCGGGAAGAGTGGATCTTGATGGATCTAGGTTGGGGGTGCTAAGGACTAGCCAGGGGAGTTGGATTGAGATCAAAACTCAAAGGAAAAAGGATACTTCCTTTGTAAACCACCTCGGTCCAAAAATAAAAACAGAAATAGTTTTGGGGAAAAATAAATGGAATACAAATTCAAAAATGAGTTGAACTTGCTGGGATTGACTACTTGACTTGACCCAAAGTGAAGGGAGGTATTTTGGGGAAAATTTTAATAAGAGATATGGAGAAAGGTGATGGTTGGAAATAAAATAAATAAATCCAAGCCTTAGGATTTTCTTTTTAAATGAAACACTCTCAAAAAGAAGATTGTGGTGAGTTAACACCAAAGAAGAGCCTTCGAAGGCAACCATCAAGGTTGAGGATAACCCCAAAGAGATTTTATCCCGAAAAAGAATATTTTGAGGGGGGAGTCCTTTTTAAAAGATTTTTAAATAGCTTCCTTCAAATCAAACGAGAAATTTGTTGAAAGCCAAATGAAAATTTTTGGAGTGTCACAACACCTACCCCTTAGGAAAAATCTCATCCCCGAGATTCCAGCTGATCCTCAAATAGGTGTGGATGCTCTGTCCGAAGGAAATCCTCCCTCTCCCAGGTTGCTTCATTCTCGGTGTGATTACTCCACTGAACTCTGAAAAACTTGATCGTTTTCTGACGGGTCCTCCTTTCAGACTCCCCCAATATTTTTATCGGACGTTCCCTGTAGGTGAGGTCTGGTTGCACGTCAATGTCGTCATGTGATACATGCTTCTCAGGGTTGCTTACGCACTTCCTCAATTGTGATACGTGGAACACGCCGTGGACGTCTAATAATTCTTCGGGTAAGTCTCGCTGATAGGCTACGGTGCCTCTTCATGCAACTACACAGAAAGGTCCGATGAATCTGGGTGCCAGGTTTCCTTTAACTCTGAATCGTTACAGGCCGCTCATAGGGGATACTCGTAGGTACACATACTCACCGGGTTCAAAACTGACTTCCCGATATTTTTGATCGTAATAACTCTTCTGTCGACTTTGAGCTGTCTTGAGTCGGTCCCTGATTTGCTTAACCTTTTCCTCGGCTTCTTTGAGCATCTCTGGGCCTAAGATACTGCTGTCTCCGGTCTCTGACCAATTCAACGGGGTGCGACATCTCCGCCCATACAAGGCTTCAAAGGGTGCCATTTGTAGGCTGTCTTGGTAACTGTTGTTGTATGCAAACTCTGCATACGGCAAGCTTTCTTCCCAACTGGTTCCATAGGTGAGGACACAAGCCCTCAGCATGTCTTCTAGAATTTGATTTACCCGTTCAGTTTGACCATCTGTCTGAGGGTGGTATGTTGTACTGAATGCTAGTTGAGTTCCCAGTGCCTGTTGTAGGTGATCCCAAAATCTAGAGATGAATTGTGTGCCTCGGTCGGATATTATAGTCTTTGGGACTCCATGTAAACAGATGATACGGGAGAGGTAAAGCCTGGCAAGCTTTTGAGTGGTGTGGGTTGTCTTCACCGGAATGAAATGTGCCACCTTAGTCAGTCTATCTGTGATGACCCAAATGGCATCATTTCCGTGGCGTGACCGTGGTAGTCCAACAATAAAATCCATTCCAATCTCGTCCCATTTCCACTCGGGTATCTTGTTTGGCTGTAATAGTCCGGCTGGTTTCTGGTGCTCGGCCTTGATGCGTTGACATGAATCACAACATGCAATGAACGTGGCTATGTCCCTTTTCATACCGTGCCACCAAAATTTTTCCTGAAGGTCCTTGTACATTTTTGTTCCTCCAGGATGGATTGAATACGGGGCGGTGTGGCCTTCAGCGAGAATTTGCTGTTTGAGGTCCTCGATATTTGGTACGCAAATTCTATCTCCGTACCACAATATTCCCTTTTCGTCTATGATGAACTCTGAGGCCTTGCCCATGCTCACTTTTCTTTTTATCCCTTTGATGCTGGGGTGCCCACGTTGAGCCTCCTTGATCTTTCATACCAGGGTAGGCTGTATTTCCAAATTTGACACACTGCCTTCGGTGACCATTATTAAGTTGAGTTTGGCAAACTCCTGCTGAAATTCTGGTCTCAAATTTGGTAGGTTGTCGTTGCTCGGACTGGGGTTTCGACTAAGGGCGTCTGCCACTACATTTGCTTTTCCTGGATGGTAGTATATGCCAACATCATAATTGATAGGGCAAAGGTGTCCCGTCTTTCGATGAGATGATGGATATCGCTTTGGTGGAAGTCGACTTTGACAATCCGACTACGAACGTGCGAGGACGCCGTGCCTTAGCAATCGCTAAACCAACTCCGAGAGGTTATTGACCACGCCGGAGCATGATCAACCTGACCACGAGGGTCTGTTTCTGTGAGCAAACGAAGAACAAGCAAGAAACTGAGATTGCAATCTGGATATTGCGAATATAAGATGAAAGCTTTATTGATCAAGGTGGGGTTCTGTGACGCCTTTGTCTGGTCGTTGAACACAAACGAAGTACGCGAAGTTGCAGCTATGGCAAACTTTTAATCTAAACAAAACCCAAAGTCTAAACGATGCCCTAAGGGCTGTATATATGGAGGAAGAGAGGGGGAATTTCGTGGCCCTTGGTGGAGGGGTCCAAAATCAACCCTATCTCTTGTTTCCCCACACATACGGACTCTAAAAATAGCCTATACTAATGTATTTCGAAATTACATGGGCCTGTCCCAATAAAAGGTGACGCAGCACCTATAATAGCCTCTGGACGAAATTTATGAAGTGGCATCTTGTATATTTCGTCCAAGGCTTCATGCACTCGTTATGGTGGCTTCAAAGACCTGAAATCATCACTCGTAACTCCGTTCTTGTTCCCCTTGCGCATGCCATCATCTCCATGCTTTCTCTTGATCCAATGTTCATCCTTCTCCAAGCTAGGCCCTTCATTTGTAAGCAAAACAAATGTATCCAATTTAGGCAGCATCATATTCTCATGAACATTAGAATCATTACCAAGAAACGAAAGTACCTGGTAATTTAGTTGGCGTGCACGAGCTCTAGTAATTGGTCCAGTATGTATAGCAGCAGGGGCTGTGGGTGTAACAATGGTATTGATGTCCTCATCATCCTCCCCTTTTTGAAATGAAGTCGTCCTTGACAGAAGTTCATCTTCCTCACCCAAATAAGGCTTCAAATCTGCAATGTTAAAAGTGGGACTAACCCCAAAATCTGTAGGCAGCTCAAGTTTGTATGCATTATCATTTATTTTCTCTAACACCTTAAAGGGACCATCAGCCCGTGGCATTAGCTTTGATTTGCGCAAATCAGGAAATCTATCTTTACGCAAATGTAACCAAACAAGATCTCCAGGTGCAAACACAACATGTTTTCTACCCTTATCTCCAGCAAGTTTATATTTAGCATTCATACGCTCAATGTTTTCCTTAGTTAACTCATGCACTTTTAAAACCAATTCAGCACGTTGTTTAGCATCAAAATTAACCTTCTCCGAAGACGGAAGAGGCAACAAATCAATAGGTGCACGAGGTAGGAAACCATACACAACATCAAAAGGGCACATCTTACTAGTAGAATGCAATGAACGATTATAAGCAAATTCAATATGAGGCAAGCATTCCTCCCACATTTTCTTATTATTCTTCAAAACAGCCCTAAGCATAGTAGACAATGTTCTATTGACTACTTCAGTTTGTCCATCAGTTTGGGGGTGACAAGTAGTACTAAAAAGCAGTTTAGTCCCCAACTTAGACCATAAACATCTCCAAAAGTGGCTAAGAAATTTAGTATCACGATCTGAAATAATAGTATTTGGCACACCATGCAAGCGAATAATTTCACGAAAGAACAAATCAGCAACATTAACAGCATCATCGCTTTTATGACATGGTATAAAGTGTGCCATTTTCGAGAATCTATCCACGACAACAAATATGCTATCCCTCCCCTTCTTTGTTCGAGGTAAACCTAAAACAAAGTCCATAGATATATCCTCCCAAGGAACACTAGGTACAGGCAAAGGCATATATAAACCATGAGGATTGAGTCGTGACTTAGCTTTTTGACATGTAGTGCAGCGACCAATAAAACGCTCAACATCCCGTCTCATCTTTGGCCAAAAAAATGTGTAGCAAGTACATCCTCCATCTTCTTCACGCCAAAGTGTCCCATTAATCCTCCTCCATGCGCCTCCTGCAACAACAAAAGACGAACAGAGCTAGCTGGAATGCATAGCTTGTTAGCACGAAAGACAAATCCATCATTAACAACGAACTTGTTCCACTTTCTTCCTTCTTTACAACTCTGCATTACATCTTTAAAATCAGCATCATGCACATATTGATCTTTGATGGTCTCCAAACCAAATATTTTGAAGTCAAGTTGTGAAAGCATAGTATAGTGACGAGAAAATGCATCAGCAATAACATTTTCTTTTCCCTTCTTGTGTTTAATGACATAAGGGAAAGTCTCAATGAATTCAACCCATTTAGCATGTCTATGATTCAGTTCAGCTTGACTTTTAATATGTTTCAAAGATTCATGATCAGAATGTATAACAAATTCTTTGGGCCATAAATAATGTTGCCATGTTTCTAAAGTCCGAACAAGAGCATATAATTCTTTATCATAAGTAGAATAATTCAGACTAGGCCCACTCAATTTCTTAGAAAAATATGCAATAGGTTTGCCATCTTGTAATAACACACCTCCTAATCCAATTCCACTAGCATCACATTCAAGCTCAAAAGTCTTAATAAAATCAGGAAGTTGGAGTAAAGGAGCATGTGTCAACTTATCTTTCAATACCGTGAAGGCTTCTTCCTGTGCGGTACCCCAAAGAAAAGGCACATCTTTCTTTATAAGCTCATTGAGAGGTGCAGCAATGGTGCTGAAATCTCTCACCAAACGCCTATAGAATCTAGCGAGGCCAAGAAAACTCCTCACTTGTGTGACCGTTTTGGGCTGCGGCCAACTCTCAATAGCGTCAATCTTGGCTTTATCAACTTCAATTCCCTGTGGAGTAACAACATAGCCAAGAAAAGATACTCGGTCGGTGCAAAAGGTGCACTTCCCAAGGTTACCAAACAAACATGCATCACGTAGAGCGATAAAAATAGCATGTAAATGTTCCAAATGTTCTTCCAAAGATCTGCTAGAAATCAATATGTCATCAAAGTAAACTACCACAAATCGTCCAATGAAAGCACGTGAAACTTCGTTCATTAATCTCATGAAAGTACTAGGTGCATTAGTTAAACCAAAAGGCATGACTAACCACTCATATAGTCCAAACTTAGTTTTAAATGCTGTTTTCCATTCATCTCCCAATTTCATACGAATTTGATGGTATCCACTACGCAAATAAACTTTGGAGAATATTGTAGAGCCACTCAATTCATCAAGCATATCGTCTAGTCTAGGAATAGGATGACGATAACGAATAGTAATATTATTAATGCCTCTACAATCAACACACATATGTGATGTACCATCCTTTTTCGGCACTAGAATAATAGGAACAACACAAGGACTAAGGGATTCACGTATATAACCTTTGTCGAGAAGCTCTTGTACTTGACGCATAATCGCCTTCGTCTCCTCTGTATTGGTACGGTATGGCACACGGTTTGGCAGTGAAGCACCGGGAATTAAGTCAATCTGATGCTCAATCCCTCGAACAGGCGGTAATCCCGGTGGCACATCTTGTGGAAAGACATCAGCAAACTCCTGCAAAATGTTAGTGACAGCAGGAGGCAAATAGGAAGGCATGTCCTCGAATGAAAATAATGCCTCTTTGCACACAAAATCATAGCAAATAGATTTGCTGAAATCTAGCTCATCAATATCAGATTTGGTGGCAAATAAACATGCACTTTTCAATTTAATTTCAGAAGCAACACTAGATGGTTTATTATTAGGCTTCATTTGTTTCTCAAATTCTTTTGCCACAATCTGATTTTCACTCTTATTCTTCTCCTGTTTTGCTTTATTAGCTCTATTAATATCATCTTTCAAAATAGAATCAGGAGTCATAGGAAGCAAAGTAATATTTTTATCCTTATGAACAAGAGTATACTGATTGTTTCTACCATGGTGTATAGAATTTTTATCAAATTGCCATGGTCTACCAAGTAATAAAGAACACGCTTGCATAGGTACCACATCGCAATCAACATAATCAGCATACGTAGAGATACTAAAATGCACACGAACAATACGTGTTACCTTAACCTTGCCGCTGTTGTTGAACCATTGGATGTAGTAAGGATGTGGATGTGGTCTTGTGGTGAGAGAAAGCTTCTCCACCATCTCCATGCTAGCCAAGTTGTTGCAGCTACCTCCGTCTATGATGACACGCACAGAACGTTCCTTCACAACTCCCTTGGTATGGAACAAATTGTGCCTCTGATTTTGCTCAGCTTATGTGACCTGCACACTCAAAACACGTTGAGCAATTAAACATTCATACCTATCAGCGTCTTCAGGAGCCATGTATTGCGTCTCATGATCAGAATCATCTCCACCATGTTCTTCACGTGTAATAAGAACCAAAGTCTCCTCATCATAGTCACTAGCGGACTCATATCCACCATCCTCGGTAGCAATCATCACATGCTGAGATTTGCATTCTCTCGCATAATGACCTCCTCCCTTACAATGACGACAAATAATATCACTTGTGTGCCTTGTTGATGCCATGGAAGAAGAAGAACTCTGTGCAGGACCGGCAGGTGCGCTCTTGGCAGATAACGGTGGTTGTGCCTGTTTTCTTTTATCACGGCTGGAGGAGGCACCTGATTGAGGTGCTGGTGCAGTTGAAGTAGAAGATGCACGCGGTGTCCACGATGAAGGTCGGCCTGTAGAAAAGTTAGTTCGCGCCAATGCATGTCGATCCTGCACTTTGCGTTCAGCTTTACAAGCAAGATGGAATAAATGAGTGATATTAGTATACTCCTTATAGTCTAGAATGGTCTGAATCTCTCTATTTAATCCACCCAGAAAATGTGCAAGAATAGCTTCATTCTCCTCAACAATACCACATCTAATCATGCCAGTTTGTAATTCCTGATAATATTCTTCTACAGAATTTTTCCCTTGTCTTAAACGCTGCAATTTTTGAAGAAATTCACGTTGATAATATGGTGGAACCCAACGCGTACGCATAGCAGTTTTCAAAGCAGCCCAAGTAGTTGGAATAGGATATAATCTACAATGTTTAGACCACCATACACATGCAAAACTAGTGAAAGCACAAACAACAGCAGCAACCCGTCTCTCCTCAGGATATTGTAAACATGTAAATCCTTGTTCAGTTTCTAACTCCCAAGTAAGATATATATCAGGAACATATCTACCCTCAAATGGTGGAATATTCAATTTCAGTTTAGGAATATGGACATCATCTCGTACCTGAGGTGGTGGTGCAGGCCTACCATTGCGAATATTTGCATGTGGACGACCTGGTGGGTGTGGTGCAGGTGGTTGCACGTAGTTCTGATTTTGATCAACCTCATCCTTGTAATCTCCCACATAATCATCCTCCTCCGCATCAGCAGCAGGAGCCACAGAAGTATCAACAGCAGCACCAACAGTTTGGCCAAACGCAAGAGGGACATGGCTCGCTTGGCGGAGGTCTGTTTCGCGACGTGGAGGTAGTCATTGTTGTTGTTGTTGGAGAGGTGCGTTAGGTGCAGCGGGTGGTGGTGGTGGAAGACGCGCGAGAAATTCATTAAACTTCTTATCGAGCTTTGTTTCGAAGGTCTTCTCCATGCCATCTATCTTCTCCATGGCCTCTTCAAATCTGTTTAGCACATCTTGCACCTGTCCACTCATCATTTGCTGAAATTTATCATGCAAATCCTTATTCGTCATGTTCTCCTAGTCAGTCTCGTCGGCTTGTGATCCTGGCATGGTTAGCAGCAATAGAAACACATAAGAATATGATCCTACAGACTACTAACAAGAGGTGGTGGTGGGTGTCACAAATCCGTCAACCAAATCTCAAATTCTTACCAGTTCTTACCCAGCAGCAGGCGGTGATCGGCAACCGTTGGAGTCAAAACTCTCAAAGCTTGGGTAGAGCGATTACCAGGGAGAGTCAAACGCACGATGTAGATGTATGTGGAGCTGGGAAGGCTTATAATATGGTAGCAAAAAGGGTCAGCAATAATCAATTCAGAGATGCAAAGTTGAATAAATGCTCAACGACGGTACAGTGCTAGTCCTAGGCTAGATTGTGCTAGAGACGCGAGCCTAGAACACCAACAAAATCACGGCGCGGCACGTAAACAAGGGAGGAGCACACTCTGAATTTTTTCTCTCTTTTTTTTTGCTTTTTTCCTTTTTTTTGCACTTTTTTCCTCTTTTTTTCTGCTCCGCAACAATTTTTTTTCGAAAAAGTCTACAAATGGTCTAAAAACTGCCTAGCCAGAATTTTCCAGACATAGTTTTTTTTAAACTGGAACTATTTTTCTTCTGCGGATGGATCGGAAGTTGGAGAGTCCTACTCTGTCACGACTCGGAGTATCGCGTGATCTGGAAATCGAGAACAAAGCAACCATTACTGGACTCGGACTAGAACTGGTGGCGGAGATGAATCTGGTGGAAACTTGGACTGGTGGCGGATATTTGCAGGGCGATGGAACCCGGACTGGTGGCAAATTTTGATGGAGGTGGACTCGGATTAGCGTGATGGCGGGGATATGTGGTATATGGCAGCGGTGATGATGATGGTGGTATATGGCAGCCTATACTAATGTGTTTCGAAATTACATGGGCCTGGCCCAATAAAAGGTGACGCGGCACCTATAATAGCCTCTGGACGAAATTTATGAAGTGGCATCTTGTATATTTCGTCCAAGGCTTCATGCACTCGTTATGGTGGCTTCAAAGACCTGAAATCATCACTCGTAACTCCGTTCTTGTTCCCCTTGCGCATGCCATCATCTCCATGCTTTCTCCTGCTCCAATGTTCATCCTTCTCCAAGCTAGGCCATTCATTTGTAAGCAAAACAAATGTATCCAATTTAGGCAACATCATATTCTCATGAACACTAGAATCATTACCAAGAAACGAAAGTACGTGGTAATTTAGTTGGCGTGCGCGAGCTCTAATAATTGGTCTAGTATGTATAGCAGCAGGGGTTGTGGGTGTAACAATGGTATTGATGTCCTCATCAATAATCCTTCACTAATTCCAACCAGCGTCGTTGCCGCAAATTGAGTTCTGGTTGTGTCAAAATATACTTGAGGCTTTTATGGTCTGTATATATTTCACAGCGGTTCCCAAGCAAAAAGTGTCTCCATTCCTTGAGTGCATGGATGACTGCTGCTAATTCCAGGTCATGAGTGGGATAATTTTCTTCATGTTTCCGTAGTTGCTTGGAAGCGTAGGCGACTACCTTGCCTTCTTGCATCAATACGCATCCGAGGCCCTTTCGGGATGCGTCACAATATACTTCAAAGCTCTTGTGTATGTCGGGCACAACTAATACTGGTGCTGTTGTCAGTTTCCTTTTGAGTTCTTGGAAACTTTTCTCGCATGCTTCGGTTCATACAAACTTTTTATCCTTCTTGAGCAACTGGGTCATTGGTTTTGCTATTGTGGAGAAGCCTTCAATAAATCTTTGATAATATCCTGCCATCCCCAAGAAACTTCGTACATCCGTTACGCTGGCAGGTGGTTCCCAGCTAAGTACGGCCTTGACCTTTTCCGGGTCTACGGCAACGCCTTCTTGGGTTAGCACATGGCCTAGAAAACCGACCTGTCTCAACCAAAATTCACATTTGGTGAATTTGGTGTACAATTTATGTTTCCTTAGTTCTCCCAGTACAATCCTGAGATGCTCAGCGTGCTCTTCTGGTGTCTTGGAGTATACCAGAATGTCATCAATGAATACCACAACAAACTTGTCCATAAATTTCATAAATACTTTGTTCATGAGGTGGAAAAAATATGCAGGGGCGTTCATTAGTCCAAACGGCATTACTGTAAATTCGTATAAGCCGTATCTTGAGGTAAATGCTGTCTTGGGGATATCCTCTGTCCGTACTTTTAATTGATGATACACCGACCTCAAATCAATTTTCGAGAACACTTTGGCTTGTCCGAGCTGGTCAAATAAGTCATTTATCCTTGGCATAGGATACTTGTTTTTGATGGTGACCATGTTGAGCGCTCGATATTCTATGCACAATCTTAGTGTCCCATCCTTTTTCTTGGCGAATAATACCGGTGAACCCCAAGATGAGGAGTTGGCTCGAATAAACCCTTTGTCTAGTAATTCCTTTATTTGCATCTTTAATTCTACTAACTCGGAGGGTGCCATTCTATATGGCTTCTTGTATATGCGGGTGGTTCCAGGTGCTAGCTCAATGATGAATTCTATTTCCCGGTCTGGTGGCATGCCGGGTAGTTCCTCGGGAAATATGTTGGGAAACTCACATACCACTGGAACTTTGTTTAACTCTGAGATATCCACCTTGTTCAACCTTGGTTGCCGTGATATCTGTCTTTCCTGAGCTGGAATCTTTATTGTCTTCCCATGATGATGGGTGAGGATCACAGTCCGATTGAAGCAGTCAATAAATCCTTTGTTGGTGGTTAACCAGTCCATTCCTAGGATAACATCTAGTCCTTTATTTTCCAATACGATGAGGTTTGCATGAAACTTTAGTCCTTCAAGATCAATTACCACACCTTGGCAATAATTCTGAGTAACTTGCTTACTCCAAGGGGACTTGATGATCATTGATTTTTCCAAGGGAAGTAGCGAAAAATTATTTTGCAAAGCAAATCTCTTTGAAATGAACGAGTGACAAGCTCCAGAATCAAACAAAACCGTGGCAGGTATTGTGTTGATAGGGAACGTATCGAGTACGATATACAGGGCATTCTATGCTTCCTCTCTGGTCACGTGGTTCAGCTGACCCTTCTTGTGGTTGTTATTGGGGTTGAAATTGTTTCCCTTGGGCGCTGCATTATTACCATCGTTGTTTGGCTTTAGGGCCGAGTTCCTTGGCTTGGGACACTGCTTGGCATAGTGTCCTTCTTCTCCACAAGCTTCACAAGTAATGCCTAGGCGATATGTGAACTCCTTGTCTCTTGCGTGGAAATTCTTGATAGGATGTGAAGCATTGGTGGTGGGTTTGTGTGCCCCACCTTTCTGAAAATCAGTCCTGCTTCGTTGGTTGCGAACAAGTGTAGTCCGGTCCCTCTTGCGCTTGCGAAAATCTTCCAAGCTGCGTCGCTCATTTTCCAAGGTAATAGCCTTATCCACCAGTGTTTTGAAATTTGGAAATGTGTGTATGACCAACTGGCATTTAAGCGCTGGTGCCAGACCGTCCAAGAATTTTTTTTCCATCTTCTTGTTTTCAGACATACGTTCCTCGTTGGCGTAGCGAGACAATAGTGTAAACTGACTGTTGTACTCAGTCACCGTCATGGTCCTCTGCTTGAGGTCATCAAACTCTCTCTTCTTGATCTTCATAATACATTGGGGGATGTGCGCCCCACGAAAACCTTCCTTGAATTCCTCCCAGGTTATATCATTTTCATTGGGGTGCATGTGTAGGAAATTCTCCCACCATGAGGCAGCTTCTCCAGTGAGATAGTGTGGTGCATATAGTACTTTCTCACGATCTGAACACTGTGCAATAATTAACTATCTCTCCATGTCTCGAAGCCAGTCATCGGCCTCAAGAGGTTTGTCAGTATGAGAAAATGTTGGGGGACGCGTCTTCTGTAGTTCTGATAATTTGGATTGTTGTTGATACGGACCATGGTGATTTCCCATATTGATGACTTGGTTCATCATTTCTTGGTGTTGTTGCTGACTCTGTTCATAAAGGCGACATACTTGAGAAAATGCGGCATCACTGCCCTGCTGACTTGATTGTCCCTGTGTGAAGTTGTTACTTGTCAGCGTACCAAAATTCTCTTCTATCGGACTTGGCATGGAGCGAGTCCAAGGGAGATGCATTTTCCACTCTAGGGAAATTTTTTGTAAAAATTTTGTGAGAGAAGCTGCGAGGAAAAAAAATAATTCTTTTGCAAGACGAAAAAAATAAGAACTCCAATATTTTTCAAGGAAATATTCGATTGCGCACGGAGAAGGACTGCTAGTACATATCTTACACGCAAGCATAATTATACAATACGCCACTCAGGATGTGCGTACACAATCCTGACATGTTATTAGGCTAGTGCACTTCTCAAGTTTCTACATGATGCGCAAACAGACTACTTCTCACAACCTATGTACATATCATACATATCATACAAGCTGACACTCTGCATGGCAAGCTGGGCGCACTTAGTCGGAGATGGTGAGAACTTCCCTTGGCCTGCCCAGGGTAAGGCCCAGTGGAGTTGGATACTCAACCTCTTCCTCAATAATAGGCTCCAGACGTGAAGCACTGAGTTGTGGAGCTGGAACGGGTGTGGTAGGCGGTGCAGCTCTGACTGGGGTAGGAGTGATGACTTGGTCAAATTCTTCAGGAGTAGGTAGGCAGCGAGCAGTGGCGAGTGTGGCAGGTGTGTGAGATGCCGAGGATGAGACGTAAGTCAGTGGAGGAGCTGTATGAAGAAGTTCCCTCCTGTTGGCGGAATAGCTGTGCACGACGGACATGCGAGCAGCCACAAGGTCGTCCACAAGGTTATCAAAAGCGGCCTCAAGTGCCTTGAGATATTCAACCAGCATCTCAATAGCCTCATCCCTTTCTCCTCTAGGGCAAGAAATGCATAGTGACAGGTGTATGGCATGTGGCAGGGAAGGTAGCGGTAGCGACGAGTCTTTATAGAATGAAGAACATCCCGAAGACGAGCTATCGCCTCACGGGCAGCCATCTGCATAGCATGCCTCTCCGTAGGCATGGCTCTGCCCACGAACCGGAAGCGGCGGGACTCGACATGCCCTCCCTTGAATTGCACCTCGACCTGGTGCATGGACAGACTGTCGTTGATCTGGTGCCGGTAGAGCGTGAACTCCGGACGAGTCGAAGGCCCGATCGCGATTTTGACGATGGAAGTGAGGAGCTTGACGAACCCCTCAGGTACGTTGGCGAACTCCTGCGATTCACAGTCGACGCCAGCCATCTACAAAATTAGGCAAAAATTCTGAATGGTCAGATCATAAATTTATGCCGACTGTCAGAAAAATGACTACATTTGCAAAATATTAAAATAGCACTAATTACGCTAATAACCGATTAGCGATCGCACCTAGTGGCTTCGTAAAGTCAGCCTGTCTCTGGTACCAAGTTTGTCACGACCGGTTTTTCAATAAAAAACTTATTGAACAACCGACCTTTATGCAAACCAGTATAGGAAAATCCTTCTTACTGGTAGACAAAACTTTGATACAGACATCCAGTAGTATTAAATATAGTACAGGGTTGAGCTGAGGTTGCTCAACAATTTATTACAGGTACGCCAATATATTACATAAAGGCGGATATGACACAAAGGCATAGTGGCATACTACTGGCTAGATATAAAAGTGGTGGTGGATATGTCACAGTGGAGTGGGTAACAAGACTCTTAGTCCTGCAGCTCATCAAGCGTCGGAGTGAGGCTCGATGAATTTATTTGGGTAGCGGAAGCGGATATAATACAAGTGACCAAATCCAGGATCGCATAGGACTGACTGGGACTCCTCTAGGCGTCGGACTCGCTATCGTACTCTTCATCCATAAGATCACCTTCCTCAACATCTGGCCAAATCAACAAGCCAGGTGAGTACTTTGAATGTACTTGCAAGACAGTTCGGACATAAGATATAACAAATGCAACATGATGCACCATGAGCAGTTAGCAATGCACACTCAAATAATAAATTTGCACATCATGATAAATAAAAGGAAATCAGGCGGTAGTCCTCCCGAAATTCTAATAAAATAACTGGAAACCGATCGGGTGTCTGAAGCGACGCCACGAAAGGTGAAACAAATAAATTACATGCCGCAGTCGGGCGTCTGGGCGACACCACATAAAGGGCTTATAATGAAAAGTAAATGACAGTGCGCGCCACAGTCGGACATCTATGCGACATCACAGAAAGAGCTTATAATGAAAGTAGATAATAGTGATGCCACAGTCGGACGTCTACGCGACATCTCGGAAAGGGCTTATATTGAAAGTAAAAAACATGAGTGTCGCAGTCGGACGTCTGAGCGACATCGCAGAAAGGGCTTATATTGAAAGTACAAAACAAGAGTGCCACAGTCGGACGTCTGAGCGACATCGCAGAAAGGGCTTATACTCCATCATTCGTATTCAATAAACTCATGAAGATATATCACTCACAGGAAAATACTCTGCACATAATAATGAACAGGTTAGTCCATCCACAGGAATAAACCATTAACCGAACGAAACACTCATGTTTGTTATCCGGAGTTTTGTCACTAAGACTGACACCGACAAACATAAGTTGAACACAGTCATTGACCAAGATACGGTTACTTGAATGATTTTGACTTTGCAGAGTTTGTACTATTTAACCACAACCAATGGATTTCAGTAGTCACGAAGGACTAGTTCCGTTTACGGTATTTCGGTAGAAACACATCTAACCAGTACACACCCATTTCCACCTCATGATGCCAGGAATCACCCTAGGCAACGTTCAAGAAAAACTTTGGGATGGGGAGGCTACAACCTCGAATAGCATGGGATCAAATTTATATACGCGCGCTCTAAGGGGTGCCCCCCTCTCGGTCCCAACCGGAAACACCCATGCCCCCTGACCGGATGACTGGCTTTAATCCAGGGCCATGGAACCCTCATCACGGCCTCTCTATTTGGTGTGTACGAGGAAAGTGGTTTGCAACTTACTAAACCATATCCTTTACAGAAAACATGTGGTAGCACGAAAGGAAACGGATGGTAACATGACTCGATTCACGTTGACCCTGGAGTTAAACAGTTTGGCATAAGACTGGGATGCTTCAACACTACCATCTTACCACCTCTCATGTCACTACATGATCATATAAACTCACATCACAAGGTATATGGAGTTTCGGAGCTCACTTGCATCAACTTCGCATGTAACATACCACTTACTACTATACGTATGAACATGCCATAAACTAGCTACTCAAAGCAAACATGCAACACACTCATCATATCAAAGGTTCAAACATGCTTGCCTGGTTCGGAGTAGTCGGAGTCTAGCTCGGTGAAGTTCGCGGTTCCGTCACCTCCTCCGGTATCTACGGGTTCAAGAAAAATACGTACTAACGTAAATACCGTGTGTGCACAAAAGGGTTCCAAATATTTTGCAAATAAATATGACAAAAAACTAGACAGAAAAATAAAGATGACAGAAAAGGAATCAATCAAAAATCATTTTCTATTTAAAAGTTATAAGGGTTTTAGTCCAGGGACCTCTCTGTAATGAAATAGAAAGTTTCCAGGGTTCATTTTATAAAAAAAAACAGAAAACGTTTCGTTTAAAAGAAAAGAGAGGCTGACGGGGTGGGTCCCACCCGTCAGGTTTGAAATCTGGAGGGAGGAAAACAGAGCGCGCTGGCGCCCGAAGGCTGCGGTGGTCGCCGGCGGCGATCCACAGCGAGGCAGGGGGATCGGGAGGTTCCTACGGGTTCACGGTGTCCTTCCGCACCTGAGGGTGGTGGAGTTGAGCGTCGGCGAGCACCATGTGGATGGCAGCCCCAACTCTGGCGGATGGTTTTTCGGGCGAGGTTGGTTCTCTTCCAACAGAGCAGCAAGCTTCAAATTGGGGCGTGGGTTAGGATTGTGGGTGCACTAGAAGGTTGCTGACCAGGTACGGGAGGCGGGGATGGCCTCACCTGAGTGAATTGAGCCGGAGCCTGAGGCGGATCGGGGCGGCCGGAGACGAGGAAGGAGACCTCCTCGAGGTCCTCTCAGTGGCTAGGCAAGGTTCTGGTGGTGTGGAGGTGTGGCGCTAGGTCGAGGGAGAGCCCGGGGGCTCCTTTTATAGCCGATCCGAGGCGGTGGCCGTGAACGGGATAACTCCGATGGTGGGTACAGCGGGGCGATGGCCGAACGGGGTTGTCAGGCGGTCGGGCATCATCGTGCGAGTCTACTAGTGCCATCCAGGAGCTAAACCTGGCAAAGCTTGGGTGTTACCCCAATCCTTCGACGGAATGGCCCACGGGACTCGACGGTGCCGCAGCATGCACAGAGGAGGGGGTGGCCACACGGAGGCCTCGAGTGGCTTGGGCGGTGCTGCATGGCGCCGAAAGCTGGCGCTGACCACTACTGGCCGCCACGGGTGGTTCTGCCACCGCAGAAACTGCCGGCGTCGGCGAGACACGCCGCCACCGATGCCCACGCCCGGCCAAGCGAGTGTGCGGCGCATGGATAAGGAAGGGGTGTAGTGCGCAAAGTTCCAAGTGCGTGCACTGGTGAGATTAACGACGATCTCTGAAGAAAACGACACTGACGCCGCCTGAATCTCTGAACTTTCTGAACCTGCACAGAAACAACACCTGCCAGGTGTTCGACGAAATGAAATTGGCATGTGGGAAATTTTCCTTGAGCTGATCTTTGGTGGGGTGGCCTCTCAATGCATCTGGGGGTTGCCTGATTTTTGGTAGAATTTTCTGAGAAGGGAAAATACGAATTTCACCAAAAATGATGAATCTGGCCCAAACTTGCAATGAATGAAACTTGAAAATTTTGAACTGGGGAAAGAGTGGATCTTGATGGATCTAGGTTGGGGTGCTAAGGACTAGCCAGGGGAGTTCGTTTGAGATCAAAACTCAAAGGAAAAAGGATACTTCCTTTGTAAACCACCTAGGTCCAAAAATAAAAACAGAAATAGTTTTGGGGAAAAATAAATGGAATACAAATTAAAAATGAGTTGAACTTGCTGGGATTGACTACTTGACTTGACCCAAAGTGAAGGGAGGTATTTTGGGGAAAATTTTAATAAGAGATATGGAGAAAGGTGATGGTTGGAAATAAAATAAATAAATCCAAGCCTTAGTATTTTCTTTTTAAACGAAACACTCTCAAAAAGAAGATTGTGGTGAGTTAACACCAAAGAAGAACCTTCAAAGGCAACCATCAAGGTTGAGGATAACCCCAAAGAGATTTTATCCCAAAAAAATATAATTTTAGAGGGGAGTCCTTTTTAAAAGATTTTTAAACAGCTTCCTTCAAATCAAACAAGAAATTTGTTGAAAGCCAAATGAAATTTTTTGGAGTGTCACAGCCCAGCGGGTTATTTGCGCCACTTCTTATGACAATGCGGCTCCAACACTAATCAAGGACATGCTGGACCGGCTATCTATGACACCAGCACAGATAGAAGAGTTGAAGAAATCCGCTGCCCGGGCTAGCACTTTATTAGCACTGACTCGAGCCAAGGCATGGATAGCTGATCTTGATCTGACTGATATAGCCAAGGGCTTCCCCAGTGAACAAGAAAATGGAGAAGTATTTGACAATGACGCCCTCAAACGGGTAACAAGGGAGATGCGTCCTCTGGCGAGTCAGTTGGCAGAAGAAGCTAACCTAACGGTTCACCGATCCTTCTATGACGCAAACAACAAACGGGTTGAAGCTGTTATTCCTGAAATGCAGAACCTTGTTCCACCAATCCGTAAGCACACTTACGCCCCTGACGTTGATCCGGCTGAGCTTATAAGTGAAGAGGCTATCTTTCAGGCCTTAACCCGGATTGACTGGACCACCAATGACTTCTAGCCATTGGATGGGGAAGAGGAGGCTGAACCGACGCCAGATGACCCATCTACTTCACATCAACCCGGCGATGAAGCTTAATCCGTCAATCCGGTTGATATGTCAGAAACTGTCCGTTGTGAAACAATTCCATATTTTGGGCCTCTGAGTGCCTTGTAATAGGGTAGCAAAAACTATTTTGATCTGCTTCCATCGTGTAGAAGATACTTTATGTGATCCGCCATGCTAATTTCAATGTTGGTTCATATCTCATAGTACGCAATCCCTATGTCCGCATAAAAAGAAATAGTCCTGGCGGTTCACCGCCGGACGGGTCATAATGCCCAAGATAATGGCCTGATCGATAATCAAACCGTAAAAACATGAAATGATTCATACCTGTGATGTAATATCACTTTAATTGGCTAATCAACATTGTAATAAGGGTGAAAACCCAAATCTGTAATCTTGCATAACACCACATATAATATGTCATACCGGGTGATGATAAACATCAGATGATCAAAGCTGGCGATAGGTAATCAATAGCCAGGCCGGGTTAACAAACTCCGGTTTAAGAAGAAGGTCTGTCAACGTGTAGTTACAAACCAAGCCGGTTTAAAGAATACCAGGCTAATAAGATGACTAACCAGGCCAAGAAAATCGGTTTAACATAAAATTTAGCAAAACGCAAATAAAACCGTGTAGTCGAGGCTTTTTGAGGGCTGCCAGGCCCAAATTCGAGGCTTTTTGTGGGCTGCCAGGCCGCTGAGTTGAACCATTTAACAAAGCCTTTTAAGATGGACCTCCAACTAACCAATCGCCGTTTTAACTTTGACAAGTGCAGGGTCTCAATGAGAGTAACTGTCAAACGTTCAGAGGGCCGTGCGAGGATGACCTGGATAGGAGTGTCTTACTTGATGAAGGCAGGTTAACCCGGGGTTTTAGGTAAATATGCCAGGCTTCCAAGCCGTGGGTCGATACCCAGCTACAAGGGTCCATTCAAACTCCTTGGTATTTGACACAAGGAGCCCCCAAGTAACGTGATGAGCTGTGCTCATTGGGTGCCTATGTTTGAGTTGTGCATAGCATTCAGACTCTCTTTGGCCCCTTGGGTGTGAAGCTCCCAAGCTATGCTGTGGCGTGATAACCGGTTTGACAGGTAGTACTCCGCTTTGTCAGCTGAAGCCCCCATGTAACTCAAAGGATACTTGAGAAAAAACAGCAGAGGCCCCGCTTAGAGCAAGGATGCTGATTTATTTATTGATCATAATATATAAATTGTCGAAATATGTACATAAGAAGAGCCTATGGCTCAAGTGTAATAAGCCCGGAGGAGAGCTATGTTCCACGTCCGCCGGGTCTCCTCCTCACAGTTGCGTGAGTTGTCTCGAACGTCAATGAGGTAGTATGATCCGTTGTGCAGATTTTTGCTGACCACGAAGGGTCCTTCCCAAGGCGGGGATAACTTGTGCATGTCGATCTGATCCTGGATGAGCCGGAGCACCAAGTCAACTTCTTGAAAGGTTCGTGTCCTAACCCGACGGCTGTGATAACGCCGTAGGTCTTGTTGATAAATTGCCGATCGAGCCAGAGCCATATCCCGTTTCTCATCTAACAGGTCCAGCGCCTCTTGGTGAGCTTGCTCGTTGTCCGCTTCAACATAATTAGCAACCCTGGGCGAGTCATGACGTATATCACTTGGGAGAACTGCCTCTGCCCCGTATACCATAAAGAAAGGCGTGTAACCTATTAAGCGATTGGGGGTGGTGTTGATACTCCACAACACAGAAGGTAATTCTTCCACCCAACAACCCGGCGTCCGCTTCAAGGGAATCATGAGCCGGGGTTTAAGACCCCTTAAAATTTCTTGATTAGCTTGCTCCGCTTGACTGTTGGATTGAGGGTGCGCCACAGATGCTAGGTCAAGCCGGATGTGCTCTCTCTAACAGAAATCCTCCATATCACCTTTGGAAAGGTTGGTACCATTATCCATGATAATACTGTGTGGAAAGCCAAAACGGAAGATAATCTTTTTGAGAAATTGAACCGCCATCGCTGCATCACACTTGCTGAGAGGCTCCACTTCAAGCCACTTGGTGAATTTATCAACTGCCACCAACAGGTGGGTCTTTTTATCCTGGGAATGTTTAAAGGGCCCCACCATATCAAGCCCCCAAGTAGCAAAAGGCCAAGTGATAGGAATCATCCGTAGTTCCTGAGCCGGAACATGAGCTCTGCGTGAAATTTTTTGACAAGCATCACATCGCTTTACCAGATCCTCCGCATCAGCATGAGCTGTCAACCAGTAAAACCCATGACGAAAAGCTTTTGCAACTAGGGACTTTGAACCGGCATGATGACCAAAATCCCCTTCATCCCGTAGGATCTCTTGGCCTTCTTCCGGAGAAACACAACACTGAAATACGCCTGAAACGCTACAGCGGTGTAACTCGCCATTCTGAATAACCATGGACTTGGATCGCCGGACTATCTGTCGAGCCAGGACTTTATCATTTGGTAGCTCGCCCCAGTTCATATACGCCAGATATGGAACCGTCCAATCCGGTACAACGTGTAAAGCGGCTATCAACTGAGCCTCCGGATCAGGAACAGCCAAATCCTCTTTTGTAGGCAACTTAACAGACGGATTATGCAAGATATCTAAAAAGGTATTAGGAGGTACCAGTTTACGCTGAGATCCGAGCCGGCTAAAAGCGTCTGCTGCTTCATTTTTGCGCCGATCGATATGCTCAACCTGATACCCTTTGAAGTGACCCGCCACAATATCCACCTCACGCCTGTAAGCCGCCATGAGTGGATCCTTAGAATCCCAAGTACCAAAAACTTGCTGAGCCACCAGATCAGAATCTCCGAAACACCGAACTTGACTTAAGTTCATCTCTTTGGCCACACGGAGACCATGGAGCAAAGCTTCGTACTCAGCTGCATTGTTAGTACAAGGAAACATCAAGCGGAGGACATAGCAAATTTTATCACCTCGAGGGGAAGTAAGGACAACTCCAGCCCCCGAGCCTTCCAACTTTCTCGATCCATCCAAATGAATAGTCCAGTACGTATTATCCGGTCTATCTTCCGGTGCTTGCAACTTGGTCCAGTCATTGATAAAATCCAAAAGAGCCTGAGATTTGATGGCTGTTCGAGGTACATACATTAAACCGTGTGGACCAAGCTCAATTGCCCACTTTGCAACCCGGCCAGTTGCTTCCCTATTTTGAATTATATCGCCCAAAGGAGCAGAACTAACCACTGTGATGGGATGGCCTTGAAAATATTGCTTGAGTTTTCGACTTGCCATAAAAACCCCATACACCAACTTCTGCCAATGTGGATAGCGTTGTTTTGACTTGATCAGGACTTCACTAATGTAGTATACAGGTTGTTGAACCAGATATTCCTTCCCAGCTTCTTTACGCTCAACCACAATTGCCACACTGACCGCTCGGGCATTGGCAGCCACGTATAACAGCAAAGGCTCATTATCAACTGGGGCTGCAAGAACCGGCGGTTCAACCAACTGCCGCTTTAGCTCCTCAAAAGCCGCATTGGCTGCGTCACTCCAGACGAAATCATCCGTCTTTTTAAACATCTGATACAAAGGAATTGCTTTCTCTCCCAAACGACTGATAAACCGACTAAGGGCTGCAATCCGACCTGCTAGACACTGAACATCATTGATACACTTAGGCTTGCCCAGGGATGTGATTGCCTTAATCTTTTCCGGATTGGCCTCAATGCCCCTGTTGGACACAAGAAAACCAAGAAGCTTGCCTGCCGGAACACCAAAGAGACATTTATTCGGATTAAGCATCATCTTGTAAACCCGAAGATTGTCAAACGTCTCCTTGAGATCATCTATCAATGTCTCCTTCTTTCTGGATTTTACCACAATGTCATCCACATAGGCATGAACATTACGCCCAATCTGCGTGTGAAGACAATTCTGCACACAATGCTGATAAGTTGCCTGGGCACTCTTGAGCCCAAAGGGCATAGAAACATAGCAGAAGGCTCCAAAGGGAGTGATGAAGGCTGTCTTCTCCTGGTCCTTAACTGCCATCTTGATCTGATGATATCCTGAATAAGCATCCAAAAAACTCAGGCGCTCACAACCCGTCGTCGCATCAATGATCTAATCAATACGCGGAGAGCAAAGGGATCAGTCGGGCAAGCCTTATTCAAGTCCATGTAGTCTACACACATACGCCAAGTGCCGTTTTTCTGAAGAACAAGCACCGGATTAGCCAACCATTCAGGGTGAAACACTTCGACGATAAACCCAGCAGCCAACAGTCGGGCTACCTCTTCACCGATTGCCTTGCGTATTTCTTCATTAAAGCGACGAAGAAATTGCTTGACCGGTTTAAACTTGGGATCAATATTAAGAGTGTGCTTAGCGAGTTCCCTCAGTACACCTGGCATGTCATAGGGCTTCCATGCAAAAATGTCCCGGTTCTCACGGATGAAGTTGATGAGCGCGCTTTCCTATTTCAGATCCAGATTCGTGCTGATGCTGAACTGCTTGGACGAATCGCCAAGCACGAAGTCAACAAGCTTAGTCTCATCAGCCGGTTTGAAATGCAGGGTTGGGTCATGCTCAATAGTGGGCTTCTTCAGAGGGGTCATATCTGCCGGATCAACATTTTCCTTATAAAACTTTAGCTCCTCTGTAGCACAAACCGACTTAGCATAAGCCGCATCACTTTCCTCGCAATCCAAAGCGATTTTTCGACTTCCATGAACCGTGATAATCCCTTTATGACCCGGCATCTTGAGCTGTAAGTAAATATAACAAGGCCTCGCCATGAATTTTGCATAAGCCGGTCGCCCAAATAGTGCGTGATACGGGCTCTAGATTCTCACCACCTCAAAGGTCAATGTCTCAGACCGGGAGTCATGTTCATCACCGAACACAACTTCCAAAGCGATCTTACCTACAGGATATGCCGATTTACCTGGTACCACACCATGAAAAACAGTGTTGGACGGTTTAAGACTCTTGTCTGTCAACCTCATGCGATGGAAGGTCTCATAATACAGAATGTTGATACTGCTTCCTCCATCCATGAGCACCTTGGTGAACTTATAGCCTCCCACCTGAGGCGCCACCACCAAAGCCAGTTGACCCGGATTGTCAACCCGGGGAGGATGATCCTCCCTACTCCACACAATAGGCTGTTCGGACCACCGCAGATAACGTGGAACTGCCGGTTCAACAGTATTGACTGCCCTCTTGTGAAGCTTCTGATCACGCTTGCACAAACTAGTGGTGAACACATGATACTGCCCACCATTCAACTGCTTTAGGTGACTCTGGTAACCCGACTGCTGCTGATTCCCTTGATTATTCTGCTGGTTATTACCACCTTGGTTGTTCTGGTTGCCATGATTATTCTGAAACCCAGAGTTTGAACCGCCGCCACCATGAAAACCTGGACCTGAACTGCCTGAGGATCCCTGATCATACCGGAAAAGATAAGAGTTTTTGAACTCCTTCATAATGTTACAATCCTTCCAGAGATGCGTTGTGGGAGCCTCCTTGGTCCCATGCTTTGGACAGGGCTGATTCAACAAGCGCTCCAGATTCATCGCCCCGCCGCGCTGGGGCGGTTTACCTTTACGATGATGCACATTAGCGCTAGCCACAAAATCTGAATCCGCTTTACGCTTACCATTATTCCCATGGCCTCCTTGGTTGTGCTGCTGTCCCTTTGCACCGCCATTCTTCTTTCCCTTCTCCGGTTTCTCATTATCAGAATCGGGATCCTTGGTATTATCAGAATCGGCATACTTGACCAAGGCCGCCATGAGGGTTCCCATGTCGTTGCAGTGGCGTTTGAGCCGTCCCAACTTCATCTTCAGTGACTTAAACCAGCAATTGCGCTCCAGTGTTATAATCGCTTGACCAGCGTTAATCCGGTCGGACGAGTGCAAAACTTCTGAAACCCGGCGTACCCAATGAGTTGTTGACTCATTCTCCCCTTGAACACAAGCAATCAGATCCACAATGGACATGGGCTGTTTGCACGTGTCTTTGAAATTGGCTATAAACCGGGCCTTCAACTGATCCCATGACTCGATGGAATTAGCTGGCAGATTTTTCAATCAACTACGGGTTGTTCCTTCCAACATCATCATGAAGTACTTTGCACAGGCCGCTTCATCTACATCCAGCATCTCCATTGCCATCTCATAACTCTCAACCCACACCTCAGGTGGCTGATCCGCCGTGTAGTTAGTTACTTTGCATGGACCCTTGAAATCTTTGGGCAGACGCACATTACGGAGAGCCGGAATGAGGCACGACACTCCCCAGGAACTGAAGGCAAGCCCGGTGCCTCGGTCAACTGACGCTGCTGGCTGAACCATTGCAGGTTGATAACGACCCAAAGCGGCATCCCTTCATGCCCTGCCATGATCCACCACATCTTGAGCATTACGATGCCGCGCTCTGCTAGACACTTCCGGGTCATCTATACACCTGCTATAGCTTCGGCTCGTACGAGGGGTTGAATGAATTCTATCCCGGCTATACGAGTAAGCCTGCTGCTGTACCACGGAGGTTTGAAGAAGGTCTCTTGCCCGCCGCATTTCAATTGCTGCTATTGAATCGCCCTCCATCGGAATGGCTGCCAGGCGTGACGCTGCGGCAATCATGTTATCCAGTGGGCTCGAGAAGTGACCCGGTGGAGGCGGAGAGATCAAGGCAGGGTACCTCGCGAGGTGCTCGTGATGCAAGTCGTGACGATCGAGACCAGGCGGGCGCCAGGCGGGCACCGGCCCGTGTAGTGTCCTTGTTTCCTCTTTGGTGCAAAGGGGGAAAGCACAGGCGTGGAGTACCGAGGCATCAGGCAAAGGTCGCGATTTCGGTGCAACAAGACCAAGACCAGGAGAGCGGCAGGACGGAGGTCACCATGGAGCACAAGACGGCGTCGGTGGCCTCGCCATCACCTTCTACGTCGCCTTCATCAGCACCTGGGCCGTTCACCACACCGCCCTGATCAGCAACCACGACCACACCGTCGTCATCAGCGGTGAAGGCCCTAACAAGGGCGTCCACGTTGTCTTCCACACAATGCGCCAGGTTGCCCAGGATAGCCAGGGGCACCGGTGCGATGACGGCATCAAAGTCAAAGTGGGGGTCCATGTTCTGAAGATGACTGAAGACGCGATAAAAAGCACGCCCAAGCAGGGCATGGCTCCTCTCCTCCACCAACCTGTCGGCTCTGCCCGACTGAGTCTCTAGCGGCGTCACCACGTCAATGAAGAACTGAAGGTTACCAGCATAGTTAACCTCATGAGGCTCCCCAATTGCTGCCTTGCAGATGTTGCCCAAGGCTGTGTTAGCTCTTTCCCGCAGCGCGTGGAGCATAGGGCCATGCATGTACTCCAGGGTCTGCCGCTGGCGTATCTCGTCCTCGCTCCGACCTGCGACGGCCTCATCCGCGTCCACCCTTTGATGGAGAAGAAGCACCTCGGCGCAGGAGGAAGCCAGCTCCACTTGTGCCTCGCCAAGGGCGGCCCCGGCAGCGTCCGCACGCCGTGTCACTTTATCCATCTTGGCCTTCAGGGTGGCGGTCCTGCCCTCTGCTTCGACCTTGATCAGCTCCAGCCTCTCCTCGAACTCGCGCTCGAGGTTCGAGCGGTCCGCCGCCACACGGTGATCAACCTCTTCTGAGGCTCGGGCTTCCCTCGCGGCAACGTCATCCTCCCCCTGCGCCACCAGGAGCTCCCTCGTCTCCAATCGCTCGAGGTCCAGGGTGCGCTCGGTGGCCTCCAGCGTCAGTGCCTCCTCACGTTTCTGAAGCTCCGCCCGGTCGACCGAGCCCCCTTCATCGATGCAAGGGCCGCCTCGCGACACTCCACCTGTTGCTCCAGGGAGCTGCTCTAGGCCGGAACTCCCACGCCCGCTGTTCTATGGCCCCGCGCTGCTGGTTAGCCTCCTGAGCCTCCTTGACGGCCCGGGAGCAGGCCTCCCGAGAAGCCGCCAGCGACACCTCGGCTTTCTCGTTGTCGAGGTCACGCTGGTGGCGCGCAAGGGCAACGGCCACCTTTAGCTTGCGCCTCTCCCCAGCTCGGCGCAGGCCCTCGGCCTCAAGGCGCGCGTCCTCGTCAGCAAGCTCTACACCAAGCTGGCTCACTGCGTCAGCCGCCCTCCGGAGGAACCCCTGGCGGAGGGACCGGCGCTCCCGAGCGCACTCGAGCACGTCTTCCGTGTTATCCTCTGCCCCAGGCGCGCGCGGAGAGCCATGAACCAGCACTCCCCCTCTGGGCAAGGGGATGGGGGCTGGCGCCCTTGCGATGGCCGGACGCGCCTCGCCAGAAGCTTGGCCCAGAGCCGGTTCGTCCTCCAAGGAAGAACGCAAGATCGACCTCAGCCAGTCGCCGTCCATGACCAATCGAATAGCCCAGTGCAGGCTGGCTATGCCTCGGGAGGGCTCGCGAAGGATGGTCGCGAGGTGCGCAGAATCATGATGCATCATAGGATGGCCCACCTCTCCAACCGGCCTCACCACAAGGGCAGTGCTTGAGCTCGGGGCGCTAGGGGAAAGTGGAGAGGGCGAGGCCTGGAGGGATGGCTCCTCAGCCATCTCCGTGAGCTCGGTAGGAAGGGCCCTGCAGGGCGATGATTAGCTGAAGCACCAGGAAAGTAAGGGACTGAGAAAGGGGAAGGCTTACTCATCAATGGCGAAGTACTTCCTGCGCTTCAATAGGCGGTAAGGGTAATCATCACCCAAGGCCTCCCTTCTCTTTCGGAGAGCCTCAAAGTGCACACGGAAGCGGCCCAGGAGCTCGGCGCAAGGGTCAGCCTGCGACGAGGAAGAAGCGTCAATGTGACCGGCGTCGGGGGCATCGCCCTGGCGCACGCTACCAGACGCCGCACCATGAAGGGTGGCTGGGGCCTCAGGGGCCTCTGCCATGGGAGCCGTGGGCCACGGCTCAACACCTTCAGCCGCCGCAGGGCAGGCCTCAGGAGCTGCCGCCTCAGGAGTTCCGCATGGCGTCATCGTCCCGACGGTGGCCCCCTCAGCCCCGGCGGCCCTTGCCTCCAAGCTCCACCACTTGAGGAAGGACCGTCGCGATCAACTAGAAGGGAAACCACCACAACTGGGTTCTCATGAGGTCCCATGAGGCCTGCGGGGTGCAGCCCCCATTCGTCGAAGCTGGGCATCTGCTTCACAAAATCAGCCCTGTTTCAGCAAAGGTACAGCAGGGCACCCCCTTGCCGGATGCTGCCAGGGGAAGGGTCCCCAGTCAGGATCATGAGAACCTTCCTCCTGGAGTCTCATGTGGTCTTCACGCCCCCCGAAGGCCCACATCCGGCGGGAATGGTGCTGGAGAGGGGAAATGCAGCATAGGAGAAACTCCTTCACCACCTTGGGTGCCGTCCAACCGAGCACCCTCAAGTTCGCAAAGCGATGCCAGACGAAGATGAGCCGGGAGCTCGTGAGCGTCTCCTGGCCCCAGCCTGAATTGGGGATAGCGGGCAAGGTTGGCTCCGAGAGCAGGGGGCTGGGCACTCCAACATCCACGTACATCTACCGCTCTCGGAACCTAGTCGCGGGCGGAGGAAGGCTGAAATCAATTCCCGAGGCCGCTGTTTCTGGTGCGGCGAGGAAGCTCACCCACCCCGAGCATTGGGTGGGGTCGTTGAGGCGCAAAGAGAAGAAGTGGCGCAGCAAGGCAACCGAAGGAGGAATGCCCATCATCGCCTCACAAACAAAAGTGAAAACGGCAAGAAGAGTAATGGATTCGGGACCCAAATGCATCATGTGGATCTGGTAATGGGAAAGTACGGCGTTGAAGAAATCAGAAAAGGGGGGAACCAGTCCCGCCCACAGGGCGTCGGCGAATTACCGGACCTCGGTGACTATTCTGTCAATGGAGAAGTGAGACGCGGACCAGACCGTCGTCCTCCCATACACATTGAAGATGGTGGCAAGGGCAGAGTTGACCTTGTCCAAGCCTTCCCGGTTGAGTATGATCGACCGGTCGACGGCAGGAGCCGTCGACGGCGATGGGCGGGGTGAGGGCACAAACTTTTGCCCTTTCCCCTTTTTCGTCGGAGCCATGGCGACAGGAAGGGGGAGGATTCGAGATTGGATTGGAAGCGGAGGCTGGAGCTCGAGAGAAGGAAGAGCAGGAGGCGCACGAGTGGCGAGAAGAGGGGTGACTGTGTGCAACCACGGGTCTGCCTAGCTGGGCGCAAAATAAGGAGGCGTGGGGGAACAGGGACGCCCACGTCCAATCAACCTCCACGCGGCACCCAAGTCGTGGGCTGTTGGGGCCCGCGGCGCTTCGCACTTGCCCCTTCGCTTCTCTGCTAAGCCAAGTCCAGGCGCGCCTTGGGCCTGGGGGCTACTGTCGGCATTCAGGGAATGGGGGTACCCAGACTTGCCTGCCTGCGGCCTGCGGCGTGGCTCAGGGAGTGGCCCAGTACGGCCCACCTTCATCAACACATGCTCAAGACCCTCGCAAGGGGCCAAGCCTCGCGGGGCGGACAACAGGAGGCTTCCTCGGGCACGGCCTCGTTAGGCTGGCTCGCGAGGAGGCGGAGAGATCAAGGCAGGGTACCTCACGAGGTGCCCATGACGCAAGCCATGACGACCGAGGCCAGGCGGGCGCCGGCCTGTGCAGAGTCCTTGTTTCCCCTTTGGTGCAAAGGGGGCAAGCGCAGGCAAGAGTATCAAGCAAAGGCAACCATTTCGGTGCAACAAGACCAAGACCAGCAGGACGGCAGAATGGAGGTCATCGTGGAGCCCAAGCTGGCGTCATCGTCAGGGTCTTTGGCAGGCGAGGACCAACTTTAGTCAGGATAAGTGTACTATATGTTCCCCTTCAAAATGACCAATTGTTGGCACCCTTCCCGCTCAATATTTGGGGAGAGGCCCAGGGCATCCGCCTATAAATAGGACTAGCCACCCACAGGGTAGATGGATCGGCATCTGCACCTGGAGATAGAGAGAGAGAGGTGACTGAACTCCACCTAGTAGTTCATCGTTCCAGCCAAGAACAGACCCTCGCGAGGCTGTTCTTCCTTGTATTGTTCATCGCCAGCCCCTGAGGCAATCCACACACCACAAACTGGAGTAGGGTATTACACCACAATGGTGGCCAGAACCAGTATAAATCTCGTGTCCCTTGTGTTGTTCTTCATGTATTTTTAGATCCTTGCGAGGCGTCGAGACATGGGTAGGCAGGAGGTGTGATCTCTGCGTGCACCCCAGAGTTTGAACCTTGAGGGTCTGCCGGAACCCAAAATCCGACAGCGAAGGACGGCAAGGAAGAACTCAGAGAAAGGAGGAACCAGACCAGCAATAACAGCGCTCATGAAGAGGGGGGGTAGAAGGTGCTCCCCTTGTCCTCCGGCCGGGCGGAGCCAAGCCGGAGTGTAGTCTCCCCCATCTCGTGGCACTGCGCCGCCGCCATCTGGCGCGTGAGGGTGAGATTCTTCTCCGTTACGTTGGGGGAGACCAGAGCCAGCGAGTACCAGGCCGACGCCGCCCCAGCCGGGGTCTTGCGAGGAGCGCGAAAGGCTGCGGCGAATCTGGAGATTTCGGAAGCAGGAGCCCGAAGAGCAAGAAGGGGATCTGAAGCAAGGAGAATGGGAGTAATGAAAGTAAGGCTAACCCCAGGCCAGCCTTTCGTCAGTCGAGCACTTGCCGAGGCAGCGTGGGGGAGCTGAGGTGCCCACGTCCAATCAATCGCCACGCGGCGCCCAAGGCCACAGGCTGATGGGGCCCGCGGCGCTCCACACTTGCCCCTTTGCTTCTCCGCTAAGACAAGTCCGAGCATGCCTTGGGCCCGGGGGCTACTGTCGGCATTCTCGGAACAGGGGTCCCCAGACTTGCCTGCCTACGGCCTGCGGCGTGGCTCGAGTGGTGGTCCAGCACGGCCCATCTTCATCAGCGCAAGACTCAAAACCCTCGCGAGGGGCCAAGCCTCGCAGGGCGGACGACACAAGACGTCCTCAGGACTGGCCTCGCCAGGCAGGCTCGCAAGGAGGTGGAGAGATCAAGGCAGGGTACCTCGCGAGGTGCTCGTGAAGCAAGCCGTGATGATTGAGACCACGCGGGCGCCGGTGGGTGCAGTGTCCTTGTTTCCTCTTTGGTGCAAAGGGGGCAAGCACATGCATGGAGTACCGAGGCATCAGGCAAAGGTTTCCATTTCGGTGCAACAAGACCAAGACCAGCAGAGCGGCGGGACGGAGGTCACCGTGGAGCCCAAGACGGCGTCAACGCCAGTGCCATTGGCAGCCAAAGACCAACTTTAGTCAGGATAACTTGTACTAGATGTTCCCCTTCAAAATGGTCATTGTTGGCACCCTTCCCGCTCAATATTTCGGAAGAGGACCAGGGCCTCTCTATATATAGGGATAGCCACCATAGTAGGGGGCATCTCATCGAGTTCTCATTACATCGAGAGGCGATCGAACTCATCCAAGCAGTTCATCGCACCACCTCAAGAACACCTCTCGCGAGGCAGTTCTTCCATGTACTGTTCATCATCAGCCCCTGAGGCAATCCACCATGCCACACGCTGGAGTAGGGTATTACACCACAACGGTGACCCGAACCAGTATAAAGCTTGTGTCCCTCGTGTTGTTTATCGTTTAGCTTAGATTCTCGCGAGGTGGTCAGACATGGAGTGGTAGGGGGAAGATCTTCGTGCGCACCCCAGAGTGCGAACCTTAAGGGTCTGCCGGAACCCAACATCCGACAAACTCCTCCGAGGATGAGTAGGGCATGGGAGGCGGTAGGGCATGGTATGCCAACTGGCCGGTCTGTATCCCGTGTTCTACTCTTCCTCGCCAGAGACCGCACTTCATTTCACGGGTCTTGAACCCCGCCCCCGTACATAGAGATCGCAGATGGAGGACGTAAGTTGCCACCATAGAATAGGTTTAGGGTCAGGTTTCTTTTATTTTTCTGTCCCATAAAAGTTCGAAATGTAATGAAAATCTGTCGTGTTTGCATTAATCTCGGGCGGTGTATATGAACTTTCACAATAATATAGTATATTGTAGGAATACTAGCAAGATGCCCGTGCATTGCACGAAAGATCAAGATCTTGTGGGAGAAAAGGATGAACGAGGGAAAGCCTTATCTCCAAATGTGGAGAGGAGTGCGGGTAAATTGTCATAGTTTCCTTCCTATCCGTTAGATATAGATCGGACGGGCTATATTGCAGGATGACAGGCACACCATCATCACCAACTCTGCTTTTTATTGAACCGAGACAAATCTAACATGCAAAGTAACATAAACACATAGGGTCTATACATACACAATTTATCTTAGGCACTCCAATAGTACGTCCACTACACATTCACGCATTTCACATCTTTCACCGTCTACGGGAACCTACGAAAGGGTTAAAGTAAATTGCCTCTCTCTCCTCCCTTGATTTCATGGTGGTGGGACCCTCCCTCCCCCCCAATCTACAATCAACAGCTCACACATTTCACATTATGTTAATTACGTAACTAGGATTACATAGGTGTAGCATTACTCGTCCTAAAAAACCCAACTAAGCCAACCTCCCAGCATATCGCGCGGGAAAAGACCCGGCCGCGCCATTTTAGTCGGGATTACCGGCTTACTAGTAGTAATCTCGATGGATCGCATGAAGCAACAAATTTTTTTTGAAGTGGCGAAGCACCTAATTTAAAAGGAAAAAAGGCGATACAGTCACAGCACTCCTGCATGGTTGCATTGCACCCCACACACGTTCGGTCCTGCACACGGCTCAGGCAAACGGAATGCGCTTCGGCTTGCCTCTTCACACACACGTGGGACTGCTCTTGGAGAAACTGACCATGCGCCAAACTCCCCCCGCCCACCGCATGAAAATCCTCCCGCCCCCCACCCAAAAATTCCCCCCAAATCCAATTCAACCACCCTTCGGCCAACTAGCAAATAATATTC